>NC_092734.1:43194842-43312342 GCF_047496885.1 Scyliorhinus torazame | reverse complement strand
GTGTGTGTTTTTTTTGTGTGTGTTTTTTTGTTTTTGTGTGTGTGTGTGTGTTTTTCTTTTTGTGTGTGTGTGTTTGTTTTTGTGTGTGTGTGTGTTTTTGTTTTTTGTGTGTGTTTGTTTTTGTGTGTGTGTGTGTTTTTGTGTGTGTGTGTGTCTTTTTGTTTGTGTGTGTGTGTGAGTGTGTTTTTGTTTTTGTGTGTGTCTGTGTGTGTTTTTTTTGTGTGTGTGTGTATTTTTGTTTGTGTGTGTGTGTGTTTTCGTTTTTGTGTGTGTTTTTGGTTTTTGTGTATGTGTGTGTTTTATTGCTTTTGTGTCTGTATATGTGTGTGTTTTTGTCTGTGTTTGTCTGTGTGTGTGTTTTTGTTTTTGTGTGTGTGTGTGTTATTTTGTTTTTGTCTGTGTGTGTGTTTATCTTGTTTTTGCGTGTGTGTGTGTGTTTTTGTTTTTGTGTGTCTGCGTCTGTGTGTTTTATTTGTGTGTGTGCGTTTTATTTGTTTTTGCATGTGTGTGCGTGTGTGTTTTTGTGTGTGTGTGTGTATGTGTGTGTTTGTTTTTGTGTGTGTGTGTGTGTTTGTTTTTATGTGTGTGTCTGTGTGTGTGTGTCTTTGTTTATGTGTGTGTGTGTTTTTGGTTTTGTGTGTGTGTGTGAGTGTGTGTGTTTTTGTTTTTGTGCGTGTGTGTGTTTTTGTTTTTGTGTGTGCGTGTGTGTGTTTGTTTGTTTTTGTGTGTGTGTGTGTGTTTTTGTTTTTGTGTGTGTTTTTGGTTTTTGTATATGTGTGTGTTTTATTGCTTTTGTGTGTGTATATGTGTGTGTTTTTGTCTGTGTTTGTCTGTGTGTGTGTTTTTGTTTTTGTGTGCGTGTGTGTTATTTTGTTTTTGTCTGTGTGTGTGTTTATCTTGTTTTTGCGTGTGTGTGTGTGTTTTTGTTTTTGTGTGTCTGCGTCTGTGTGTTTTATTTGTGTGTGTGCGTTTTTTTTGTTTTTGCATGCATGTGCGTGTGTGTTTTTGTGTGTGTGTGTGTATGTGTGTGTGTTTGTTTTTGTGTGTGTGTGTGTGTTTGTTTTTGTGTGTGTGTCTGTGTGTGTGTGTCTTTGTTTATGTGCGTGTGTGTGTTTTTGTTTTTGTGTGTGTGTGTGTGTTTTTCTTTTTGTGTGTGTGTTTATTTTTGTGTGTGTGTGTGTTTTTGTTTTTTGTGTGTGTTTGTTTTTGTGTGTGTTTTTGTGTGTGTGTGTGTGTTTTTTTGTTTGTGTGTGTGTGTGAGTGTGTTTTTGTTTTTGTGTGTGTCTGTGTGTGTTTGTTTTTGTGTGTGTGTGTGTTTTTTTTTGTGTGTGTGTGTGTTTTTGTGTTTGTGTGTGAGTGTGTTTTTATTTTTGTGTGTGTCTGTGTGTGTTTGTGTGTGTGTGTGTGTGTTTTTGTTTGTGTGTGTGTGTTTTCGTTTTTGTGTGTGTTTTTGGTTTTTGTATATGTGTGTGTTTTATTGCTTTTGTGTGTGTATATGTGTGTGTTTTTGTCTGTGTTTGTCTGTGTGCGTGTTTTTGTTTTTGTGTGCGTGTGTGTTATTTTGTTTTTGTCTGTGTGTGTGTTTATCTTGTTTTTGCGTGTGTGTGTATGTTTTTGTTTTTGTGTGTCTGCGTCTGTGTGCTTTATTTGTGTGTGTGCGTTTTTTTTGTTTTTGCATGTATGTGCGTGTGTGTTTTTGTGTGTGTGTGTGTAAGTGTGTGTGTTTGTTTTTGTGTGTGTGTGTGTGTTTGTTTTTGTGTGTGTGTCTGTGTGTGTGTCTTTGTTTATGTGTGTGTGTGTTTTTGGTTTTGTGTGTGTGTGTGAGTGTGTGTGTTTTTGTTTTTGTGCGTGTGCGTGTTTTTGTTTTTGTGTGTGTGTGTGTTTTTCTTTTTGTGTGTGTGTTTATTTTTGTGTGTGTGTGTGTTTTTGTTTTTTGTGTGTGTTTGTTTTTGTGTGTGTTTTTGTGTGTGTGTGTGTGTTTTTTTGTTTGTGTGTGTGTGTGAGTGTGTTTTTGTTTTTGTGTGTGTATGTGTGTGTTTGTTTTTGTGTGTGTGTGTGTTTTTTTTGTGTGTGTGTGTGTTTTTGTGTTTGTGTGTGTTTTTGGTTTTTGTGTATGTGTGTGTTTTATTGTTTTTTTGTGTGTATATGTGTGTGTTTTTGTTTGTGTTTGTCTGTGTGTGTGTTTTTGTTTTTGTGTGTGTGTTTGTTTTTGTGTGTGTGTGTTTTTGTGTGTGTGTGTGTTTTTTTGTTTGTGTGTGTGTGTGTGTGTGTGTTTTTGTTTTTGTGTGTGTCTGTGTGTGTTTGTTTGTGTGTGTGTGTGTGTGTGTTTTTGTGTGTGTGTGTTTTCGTTTTTGTGTATGTTTTTGGTTTTTGTGTATGTGTGTGTTTTATTGCTTTTGTGTGTGTATATGTGTGTGTTTTTGTCTGTGTTTGTCTGTGTGTGTGTTTTTGTTTTTGTGTGTGTGTGTGTGTTATTTTGTTTTTGTCTGTGTGTGTGTTTATCTTGTTTTTGCGTGTGTGTGTGTGTTTTTGTTTTTGTGTGTCTGCGTCTGTGTGTTTTATTTGTGTGTGTGCGTGTTTTTGTTTTTGTGTGTGTGTGTGTTTGTTTTTGTGTGTGTGTTTTTGTTTTTTGTGTGTGTCTGTGCTTGTCTTTGTGTGTGTGTTTTTGTGTGTATGTGTGTGTTTTTTTGTGTGTGTTTTTTTGTTTTTTTGTGTGTGTGTGTGTTTTTTTCTTTGTGTGTGTGTGTGTTTGTTTTTGTGTGTGTGTGTGTTTTTGTTTTTTGTGTGTGTTTGTTTTTGTGTGTGTGTGTGTTTTTGTGTTTGTGTGTGAGTGTGTTTTTATTTTTGTGTGTGTCTGTGTGTGTTTGTGTGTGTGTGTGCGTGTTTTTTTGTTTGTGTGTGTGTGTTTTCGTTTTTGTGTGTGTTTTTGGTTTTTGTGTATGTGTGTGTTTTATTGCTTTTGTGTGTGTAAATGTGTGTGTTTTTGTCTGTGTTTGTCTGTGTGTGTGTGTTTTTTTGTTTGTGTGTGTGTGTGTGTGTTTGTGTGTGTGTGTGTTTTTTTGTTTTTGTGTGTTTGCGTGTTTTTGTTTGTGTGTGTGTTTGTGTTTGTTTTTGTGTGTGTGTTTTTGTTTTTGTGTGTGTCTGTGTTTGTCTTTGTGTGTGTGTGTGTTTTTGTGTGTGTGTGTGTTTTTTTTTGTGTGTGTTTGTGTGTGTGTGTTTTTTTGTTTTTGTTTGTGTGTGTGTGTTTTTCTTTTTGTGTGTGTGTTTATTTTTGTGTGTGCGTGTGTTTTTGTTTTTTGTGTGTGTTTGTTTTTGTGTGTGTTTTAGTGTGTGTGTGTGTGTGTTTTTGTTTGTGTGTGTGTGTGAGTGTGTTTTTGTTTTTGTGTGTGTCTGTGTGTGTTTGTTTTTGTGTGTGTGTGTGTTTTTTTGTGTGTATATGTGTGTGTTTTTGTTTGTGTTTGTCTGTGTGTGTGTTTTTGTTTTTGTGTGTGTGTTTGATTTTGTGTGTGTGTGTGTTTTTGTGTGTGTGTTTTTTTGTTTGTGTGTGTGTGTGTGTGAGTGTGTTTTTGTTTTTGTGTGTGTCTGTGTGTGTTTGTTTTTGTGTGTGTGTGTGTTTTTTTGTGTGTGTGTGTTTTCGTTTTTGTGTGTGTTTTTGGTTTTTGTGTATGTGTGTGTTTTATTGCTTTTGTGTGTGTATATGTGTGTGTTTTTGTCTGTGTTTGTCTGTGTGTGTGTTTTTGTTTTTGTGTGTGTGTGTGTTATTTTGTTTTTGTCTGTGTGTGTGTTTATCTTGTTTTTGCGTGTGTGTGTGTGTTTTTGTTTTTGTGTGTCTGCGTCTGTGTGTTTTATTTGTGTGTGTGCGTTTTTTTTGTTTTTACATGTGTGTTCATGTGTGTTTTTGTGTGTGTGTGTATGTGTGTGTGATTGTTTTTGTGTGTGTGTGTGTGTTTGTTTTTGTGTGTGTGTCTGTGTGTGTGTGTCTTTGTTTATGTGTGTGTGTGTTTTTGGTTTTGTGTGTGTGTGTGAGTGTGTGTTTTTGTTTTTGTGCGTGTGTGTGTTTTTGTTTTTGTCTGTTTGTGTGTGTGTTTTTTTGTTTGTGTGTGTGTTTTTGTGTGTGTGTGTTTTTGTGTGTGTGAGTGTGTTTTTGTTTTTGTGTGCGTGTTTTTTTGTTTTTGTGTGTGTGTGAGTGTTTTTGTTTTTGTGCGTGTGTGTTTTTTTTGTTTTTGTGTGTGTTTTTTGTTTGTGTGTGTGTGTGTTATTTTGTTTTTGTGCGTGTGTGTGTTTATCTTGTTTTTGCGTGTGTGTGTATGTTTTTGTTTTTGTGTGTGCGTGCGGTTTTTGTTGTTTTTGTCTATTTGTGTGTGTGTTTTTTTGTTTGTGTGTGTGTTTGTGTGTGTGTGTGTGTTTGTTTTTGTTTTTGTGTGTGTGCGTGTTTTTGTTTTTTGTGTGTGTCTGTGCTTGTCTTTGTCTGTGTGTTTTTGTGCGTGTGTGTGTTTTTTTTGTGTGTGTTTTTTTGTTTTTGTGTGTGTGTGTGTGTGTTTTTCTTTTTGTGTGTGTGTGTTTGTTTTTGTGTGTGTGTGTGTTTTAATTTTTGTGTGTATTTGTTTTTGTGTGTGTGTGTGTTTTTGTGTGTGTGTGTGTCTTTTTGTTTGTGTGTGTGTGTGTGAGTGTGTTTTTGTTTTTGTGTGTGTCTGTGTGTGTTTGTTTTTGTGTGTGTGTGTATTTTTGTTTGTGTGTGTGTGTGTTTTCGTTTTTGTGTGTGTTTTTGGTTTTTGTGTATGTGTGTGTTTTATTGCTTTTGTGTCTGTATATGTGTGTGTTTTTGTCTGTGTTTGTCTGTGTGTGTGTTTTTGTTTTTGTGTGTGTGTGTGTTATTTTGTTTTTGTCTGTGTGTGTGTTTATCTTGTTTTTGCGTGTGTGTGTGTGTTTTTGTTTTTGTGTGTCTGCGTCTGTGTGTTTTATTTGTGTGTGTGCGTTTTATTTGTTTTTGCATGTGTGTGCGTGTATGTTTTTGTGTGTGTGTGTGTATGTGTGTGTTTGTTTTTGTGTGTGTGTGTGTGTTTGTTTTTATGTGTGTGTCTGTGTGTGTGTGTCTTTGTTTATGTGTGTGTGTGTTTTTGGTTTTGTGTGTGTGTGTGAGTGTGTGTGTTTTTGTTTTTGTGCGTGTGTGTGTTTTTGTTTTTGTGTGTGCGTGTGTGTGTTTGTTTGTTTTTGTGTGTGTGTGTGTGTTTTTGTTTTTGTGTGTGTGTGGAGGTGAGTAGTGAATTTAAAACCACTTACCTTTACAGGAGCAGCCCTTTGGATTTCGGCGGCAGCGGTGCGCAGGGGCCTTCTGGGAGGTGAGTAGTTAGTTTAAAAACCTTACCTTTACAGGAGCAGCCCATTGGATTTCGGCGGCAGCGGTGCGCAGGGGCCTTCTTGGAGGTGAGTAGTGAATTTAAAACCACTTACCTTTACAGGAGCAGCCCATTGGATTTCGGCGGCAGCGGTGCGCAGGGGCCTTCTTGGAGGTGAGTAGTGAATTTAAAACCACTTACCTTTACAGGAGCAGCCCATTGGATTTCGGCGGCAGCGGTGCGCAGGGGCCTTCTTGGAGGTGAGTAGTGAATTTAAAACCACTTACCTTTACAGGAGCAGCCCTTTGGATTTTGGCGGCAGCGGTGCGCAGGGGCCTTCTGGGAGGTGAGTAGTTAGTTTAAAAACCTTACCTTTACAGGAGCAGCCCATTGGATTTCGGCGGCAGCGGTGCGCAGGGGCCTTCTTGGAGGTGAGTAGTGACAGCAGTTTTATTTGTTTTTATATAAGGCGGGAACCGGAAGTTCTACCTCTGGCAAGTGCCCCCCCCCCCCCAACCAATAAATTCTGGTGGAGAGGAAACCCGAGACACTACACGTGTAGTGTCTCCCACCCGCCCTCCTCCTCTAACCTAATAATAAGACCCATTGGTGTAAGGTAAGTGCCATATTATATTATTAGCATTGTGCAGGTCAAGGATCGGTGGTGGAGGAGCAGTCTCTGTCAGCGAGAGAACCTGAGAACATCTCAGACACTCAGAAGGCAAGTAAGTGATTTTTACTTTTATACCTTTTTTCAAATTGTGTGTGTCGGGGGGGAAATTGAAGCGACATCACAGAAAAGCTGTGACCTGAGTGGCTGGTTGGGATTCTAACCTAAATTTAAAAAATATTTGAGTATTTGGGAACTAATTAAACATAATAACTTAATTATAATTTAGAGGATATCTAAGCCAGAGATCGGAGAGTATTATAGTTAGCTATCGCATTTCTATTAGAAATTTAGTGCTAGGAAACAGATAGTTGACAGTAACTTTGCAATTTAAAAAAAAAAAAAGTATTTATAAAAAAAAAAAAGACAAATTTTAATTTTAATTAATTGACGCAATGTCGGTTAGAGGGGTGCTGTGCTCTGACTGTGAGATGTGGCAGGTCCGGGAGGCTTCCAGCGTCCCGGGTGGCTTCATCTGCAGAAAGTGCACCCAACTGGAGCTCCTCACAGACCGCATGGTTCGGTTGGAGCAGCAATTGGATGCACTTAGGAGCATGCAGGTGGCGGAAAGCGTCATAGATCGCAGTTATGTAAATGTGGTCACACCCAAGGTGCAGGCAGAGAAATGGGTGACCACCAGAAAGGGCAGGCAGTCAGTGCAGGAATCCCCTGTGGTTGTCCCCCTCTCGAACAGATATACCCCTTTGGATACTGTCGGGGGGGATAGCCTATCAGGGGAAAACAGCAGCAGCCAGAGCAGTGGCACCACGGCTGGCTCTGATGTTCAGAAGGGAGGGTCAAAGCGCAGAAGAGTAATAGTAATAGGGGACTCTATAGTCAGGGGCACAGATAGGCGCTTCTGTGGACGTGAAAGAGACTCCAGGATGGTATGTTGCCTCCCTGGTGCCAGGGTCCAGGATGTCTCCGAACGGGTAGAGGGAATTCTGAAGGGGGAGGGCAAACAGGCAGAGGTCGTTGTACATATTGGTACTAACGACATAGGCAGGAAGGGGCATGAGGTCCTGCAGCAGGAGTTCAGGGAGCTAGGCAGAAATTTAAAGGACAGGACCTCGAGGGTTGTAATCTCGGGATTACTCCCTGTGCCACGTGCCAGTGAGGCTAGAAATAGGAAGATAGAGCAGACAAACACGTGGCTAAACAGCTGGTGTAGGAGGGAGGGTTTCCGTTTTCTGGACCACTGGGAGCTCTTCCGGGGCAGGTGTGACCTGTATAAGATGGACGGGTTGCATCTAAACCGGAGAGGCATAAATATCCTGGCCGCGAGGTTTGCTAGTGTCACACGGGAGGGTTTAAACTAGTATGGCAGGGGGGTGGGTACGGGAGCAATAGGTCAGAAGGTGAGAGCATTGAGGGAGAACTAGGGAATAGGGACAGTGTGGCTCTGAGGCAGAGCAGACGGGGAAAAGTTGCTGAACACAGCGGGTCTGGTGGCCTGAAGTGCATATGTTTTAATGCAAGGAGCATTACGGGTAAGGCAGATGAACTTAGAGCTTGGATTACTACTTGGAACTATGATGTTATTGCCATTACAGAGACCTGGTTGAGGGAAGGGCAGGATTGGCAGCTAAACGTTCCAGGATTTAGATGTTTCAGGCGGGATAGAGGGGGATGTAAAAGGGGAGGCGGAGTTGCGCTACTTGTTCGGGAGAATATCACAGCTATACTGCGAGAGGACGCCTCAGAGGGCAGTGAGGCTATATGGGTAGAGATCAGGAATAAGAAGGGTGCAGTCACCATGTTGGGGGTATACTACAGGCCTCCCAACAGCCAGCGGGAGATAGAGGAGCAGTTGGGTAGACAGATTTTGGAAAAGAGTAAAAACAACAGGGTTGTGGTGATGGGAGACTTCAACTTCCCCAATATTGACTGGGACTCACTTAGTGCCAGGGGCTTAGACGGGGCAGAGTTTGTAAGGAGCATCCAGGAGGGCTTCTTAAAACAATATGTAAACAGTCCAACTAGGGAAGGGGCGGTACTGGACCTGGTATTGGGGAATGAGCCCGGCCAGGTGGTAGATGTTTCAGTAGGGGAGCATTTCGGTAACAGTGACCACAATTCAGTAAGTTTTAAAGTACTGGTGGACAAGGATAAGAGTGGTCCGAGGATGAATGTGCTAAATTGGGGGAAGGCTAATTATGACAATATTAGGCGGGAACTGAAGAACATAGATTGGGGGCGGATGTTTGAGGGCAAATCAACATCTGACATGTGGGAGGCTTTCAAGTGTCAGTTGAAGGGAATACAGGACAGGCATGTTCCTGTGAGGAAGAAAGATAAATACGGCAATTTTCGGGAACCTTGGATGACGAGTGATATTGTAGGCCTCGTCAAAAAGAAAAAGGAGGCATTTGTCAGGGCTAAAAGGCTGGGAACAGACGAAGCCTGTGTGGCATATAAGGAAAGTAGGAAGGAACTTAAGCAAGGAGTCAGGAGGGCTAGAAGGGGTCATGAAAAGTCATTGGCAAATAGGGTTAAGGAAAATCCCAAGGCTTTTTACACTTACATAAAAAGCAAGAGGGTAGCCAGGGAAAGGGTTGGCCCACTGAAAGATAGGCAAGGGAATCTATGTGTGGAGCCAGAGGAAATGGGCGAGGTACTAAATGAATACTTTGCATCAGTATTCACCAAAGAGAAGGAATTGGTAGATGTTGAGTCTGGAGAAGGGGGTGTAGATAGCCTGGGTCACATTGTGATCCAAAAAGACGAGGTGTTGGGTGTCTTAAAAAATATTAAGGTAGATAAGTCCCCAGGGCCTGATGGGATCTACCCCAGAATACTGAAGGAGGCTGGAGAGGAAATTGCTGAGGCCTTGACAGAAATCTTTGGATCCTCGCTGTCTTCAGGGGATGTCCCGGAGGACTGGAGAATAGCCAATGTTGTTCCTCTGTTTAAGAAGGGTAGCAAGGATAATCCCGGGAACTACAGGCCGGTGAGCCTTACTTCAGTGGTAGGGAAATTACTGGAGAGAATTCTTCGAGACAGGATCTACTCCCATTTGGAAGCAAATGGACGTATTAGTGAGAGGCAGCACGGTTTTGTGAAGGGGAGGTCGTGTCTCACTAACTTGATAGAGTTTTTCGAGGAGGTCACTAAGATGATTGATGCAGGTAGGGCAGTGGATGTTGTCTACATGGACTTCAGTAAGGCCTTTGACAAGGTCCCTCATGGTAGACTAGTACAAAAGGTGAAGTCACACGGGATCAGGGGTGAGCTGGCAAGGTGGATTCAGAACTGGCTAGGCCATAGAAGGCAGAGGGTAGCAATGGAGGGATGCTTTTCTAATTGGAGGGCTGTGACCAGTGGTGTTCCACAGGGATCAGTGCTGGGACCTTTGCTGTTTGTAGTATATATAAATGATTTGGAGGAAAATGTAACTGGTCTGATTAGTAAGTTTGCAGATGACACAAAGGTTGGTGGAATTGCGGATAGCGATGAGGACTGTCTGAGGATACAGCAGGATTTAGGTTGTCTGGAGACTTGGGCGGAGAGAAGGCAGATGGAGTTTAATCCGGACAAATGTGAGGTAATGCATTTTGGAAGGTCTAATGCAGGTAGGGAATATACAGTGAATGGTAGAACCCTCAAGAGTATTGAAAGTCAAAGAGATCTAGGAGTACAGGTCCACAGGTCATTGAAAGGGGCAACACAGGTGGAGAAGGTAGTCAAGAAGGCATACGGCATGCTTGCCTTCATTGGACGGGGCATTGAGTATAAGAATTGGCAAGTCATGTTGCAGCTGTATAGAACCTTAGTTAGGCCACACTTGGAGTATAGTGTTCAATTCTGGTCGCCACACTACCAGAAGGATGTGGAGGCTTTAGAGAGGGTGCAGAAGAGATTTACCAGAATGTTGCCTGGTATGGAGGGCATAAGCTATGAGGAGCGATTGAATAAACTCGGTTTGTTCTCACTGGAACGAAGGAGGTTGAGGGGCGACCTGATAGAGGTCTACAAAATTATGAGGGGCATAGACAGAGTGGATAGTCAGAGGCTTTTCCCCAGGGTAGAGGGGTCAATTACTAGGGGGCATAGGTTTAAGGTGAGAGGGGCAAGGTTTAGAGTAGATGTACGAGGCAAGTTTTTTACGCAGAGGGTAGTGGGTGCCTGGAACTCGCTACCGGAGGAGGTAGTGGAAGCAGGGACGATAGGGACATTTAAGGGGCATCTTGACAAATATATGAATAGGATGGGAATAGAAGGATACGGACCCAGGAAGTGTAGAAGATTGTAGTTTAGTCGGGCAGTATGGTCGGCGCGGGCTTGGAGGGCCGAAGGGCCTGTTCCTGTGCTGTACATTTCTTTGTTCTTTGTTCTTTGTTCTTTGTGTGTGTATGTGTGTGTTTTTTGTTTTTGTGTGTGTTTTTGTTTTTGTTTGTGTGTGTGTGTTTTTTTGTTTGTGTGTGTTTATTTGTTTGTGTGTGTGTGTTTGTTTGTCTGTGTGTGTTTTTGTTTTTTTGTGTGTGTGTGTTTTTGTTTGTGTGTGTGTGTGTGTGTGTTTCTTTTTGTGTGTGTGTGTGTGTTTTTTGTGTTGGTGTGTGTGTGTTTGGTTTTTCTGTGTGTGTGTTTGATTTTGTGTGTGTGTGTGTTTTTGTTTTTGTTTGTGTTTTTGTTTTTGTGTGTGTGAGTGTGTGTTTGTTTTTGTGTGTGTGTGTGTTTTTGTTTTTGTGTGTGTCTGTGTTTTTGTTTTGTGTGTGTGTGTGTTTGTTTTTGTGTGTGTGTGTGTGTTTTTGTTTTTGTGATTGTGTGTGTTTGTGTGTGTTTGGTTTTGTTTTTGTGTGTGTGTTTGTTTTTGTGTGTGTGTCTTTTTGTTTTTGTGTGTGTGTGTCTGTGTGTATGTTTTTGTTTTTGTGTGTGTGTGTTTTTGTTTTTGTGTGTGTGAGTGTGTTTTTGTTTGTGTGTGTGTGTATGTGTGTGTTTTTGTTTTTGTGTGTGTGTGAGTGTTTTTGTTGTTGTGTGTGTGTGTGTTTTTTTGTTTTTGTGTGTGTGTTTTTTTGTTTGTGTGTGTGTGTGTTTGTTTTTTGTGTGTGTGTTTTTGTTTGTGTGTGTGTTTGTTTGTGTGTTTGTGTGTTTTTGTTTGTGTGTGTGTGTGTGTTTTTGTTTTTGTGTGTGTGTGTGTTTTGTTTTTGTGTGTGTGTTTTTTTTTTGTGTGTGTGTGTTTTTGTTTTTTCTGTGGGTGTGTTTGTTTTTGTGTGTGTGTTTTTGTATTTTGTGATTGTGTGTGTGTTTGTTTTTGTTTTTGTGTGTGTTTGTTTGTGTGTGTGTGTGTTTTTGTTTTTGTGTGTGTGTGTGTTTGTTTTTGTGTGTGTGTTTGTGTGTGTGTGTGTTTTTTTGTTATTGTGTGTGTGTGTGTTTTTGTTTTTGTGTGTGTGTTTTTGTTTGTGTGTGTGTGTGTGTTTGTTTTTGTGTGTGTGTGTGTGTGTCTTTGCTTGTGTGTGTGTGTGTGTGTTTGTTTTTGTGTGTGTGTCTGTGTGTGTGTGTCTTTGTTTATGTCTTTGTGTGTTTTTGGTTTTGTGTGTGTGTGAGTGTGTCTGTTTGTTTTTGTGTGTGTTTTTTTGTTTTTGTGTGTGTGTGTGTGTTTTTTTTTGTTTGTGTGTGTGTGTTTGAGTGTGTTTTTTTGTTTTTGTGTGTGTGTGTGTTTGTTTTTGTGTCTGTGTGCTTGTGTGTGTTTTTTTGTTGGTGTGTGTGCGTGTGTTTGTTTTTGTGTGTGTGTTACTTTTTGTTTTTGTGTGTGTTTGTGTGTGTGTCTTTGTTTTTGTGTATGTGTCTTTGTTGTTTGTGTGTGTGTGTGTTTCTTTTTGTGTGTGTGTTTGTGTGTTTGTTTTTGTGTGTGTGTGTGTTTTTGTTTTTGTGTGTGTTTTTGTTTGTGTGTGTGTGTCTTTGTTTATGTGTGTGTGTTTTTGTTTTGTGTGTGTTTGTATTTGTGTGTGTGTTTGTTTTTGTGTGTGTGTATTTTTTTGTTTTTGTGTGTGTGTGTGTGTTATTTTGTTTTTGTGTGTGTGTTTGTTTGTGTGTGTGTGTGTTTGTTTTTGTTTTTGTGTGTGTGTGTTTGTGTGTGTGTTTTTTTGTTTTTGTGTGTGTGTGTGTTTTTGTTTTTGTGTGTGTGTTTTTGTTTGTGTGTGTGTGTTTGTTTTTGTGTGTGTATGTGTGTGTGTTTGTTTTTGTGTGTGTGTGTGTTTGTTTTTGTGTGTGTGTCGGTGTGTGTGTGTCTTTGTTTATGTGTGTGTGTGTTTTTGGTTTTGTGTGTGTGTGTGTCTGTTTGTTTTTTTGTGTGAGTGTTTTTTTGTTTTTGTGTGTGTGTGTGTGTTATTTTGTTTGTGTGTGTGTGTGTTTGAGTGTGTTTTTTTGTTTTTGTGTGTGTGTTTTTTTTGTGTGTATGTGTGTGTTTGTTTTTATGTCTGTGTGTTTGTGTGTGTTTTTTTGTTGGTGTGTGTGCGTGTGTTTGTTTTTGTGTGTGTGTGTGTTTTTGTTTTTGTGTGTGTGTGTGTGTGTGTTTTTGTTTTTGTGTATGTGTGTGTTTGATTTTGTGTGTGTGTGTGTTTTTATTTTTGTTTGTGTTTTTGTTTTTGTGTGTGTGAGTGTGTGTTTGTTTTTGTGTGTGTGTGTGTTTTTGTTTTTGTGTGTGTCTGTGTTTTTGTTTTGTGTGTGTGTGTTTGTTTTTGTGTGTGTGTGTCTTTTTGTTTTTGTGTGTGTGTGTCTGTGTGCATGTTTTTGTTATTGTGTGTGTGTGTGTTTTTGTTTTTGTGTGTGTGAGTGTGTTTTTGTTTGTGTGTGTGTGTGTATGTGTGTGTTTTTGTTTTTGTGTGTGTGTGTGTTTTTTTGTTTTTGTGTGTGTGTTTTTTTGTTTGTGTGTGTGTGTGTGTTTGTTTTTTGTGTGTGTGTTTTTGTGTGTGTGTGTGTTTGTGTGTGAGTTTTTTGTTTTGGTGTGTGTGTGTTTGTTTTTTTGTGTGTGTGTGTGTTTGATTTTGTGTGTGTGTGTGTTTTTGCTTTTGTTTGTGTTTTTGTTTTTGTGTGTGTGAGTGTGTGTTTGTTTTTGTGTGTGTGTGTGTTTTTGTTTTTGTGTGTGTTTTTGTTTTTGTGTGTGTGTTTTTTTGTTTGTGTGTGTGTGTGTGTTTGTTTTTTGTGTGTGTTTTTTTGTTTTTGTGTGTGTGTGTGTTTTTTTTGTTTGTGTGTGTGTGTGTTTGAGTGTGTTTTTTTGTTTTTGTGTGTGTGTGTCTTTTTTTGTTTTTGTGTGTGTGTGTGTTTGTTTTTGTGTCTGTGTGTTTGTGTGTGTTTTTTTGTTGGTGTGTGTGCGTGTGTTTGTTTTTGTGTGTGTGTTACTTTTTGTTTTTGTGTGTGTTTGTGTGTGTGTTTTTGTTTTTGTGTATGTGTCTTTTTTGTTTGTGTGTGTGTGTGTTTCTTTTTGTGTGTGTGTTTGTGTGTGTGTGTGTTTTTGTTTTTGTGTGTGTGTTTTTGTTTGTGTGTGTGTGTGTCTTTGTTTATGTGTGTGTGTTTTTGTTTTTGTGTGTGTTTGTATTTGTGAGTGTGTGTGTGTTTTTGTGTGTGTGTATTTTTTTGTTTTTGTGTGTGTGTGTGTTTTTTTTTGTTTTTGTGTGTGTGTGTGTTTTTGCTTTTGTGTGTGTGTTTTTGTTTGTGTGTGTGTGTTTGTTTTTGTGTGTGTATGTGTGTGTGTTTGTTTTTGTGTGTGTGTGTGTGTTTGTTTTTGTGTGTGTGTCGGTGTGTGTCTGTTTTTGTTTTTGTGTGTGTGTGTTTTTGTTTGTGTGTGTGTGTGTGTGTGTTTCTTTTTGTGTGTGTGTGTGTGTTTTTTGTGTTGGTGTGTGTGTGTTTGGTTTTTCTGTGTGTGTGTTTGATTTTGTGTGTGTGTGTGTTTTTGTTTTTGTTTGTGTTTTTGTTTTTGTGTGTGTGAGTGTGTGTTTGTTTTTGTGTGTGTGTGTGTTTTTGTTTTTGTGTGTGTCTGTGTTTTTGTTTTGTGTGTGTGTGTGTTTGTTTTTGTGTGTGTGTGTGTGTTTTTGTTTTTGTGATTGTGTGTGTTTGTGTGTGTTTGGTTTTGTTTTTGTGTGTGTGTTTGTTTTTGTGTGTGTGTCTTTTTGTTTTTGTGTGTGTGTGTCTGTGTGTATGTTTTTGTTTTTGTGTGTGTGTGTTTTTGTTTTTGTGTGTGTGAGTGTGTTTTTGTTTGTGTGTGTGTGTATGTGTGTGTTTTTGTTTTTGTGTGTGTGTGAGTGTTTTTGTTGTTGTGTGTGTGTGTGTTTTTTTGTTTTTGTGTGTGTGTTTTTTTGTTTGTGTGTGTGTGTGTTTGTTTTTTGTGTGTGTGTTTTTGTTTGTGTGTGTGTTTGTTTGTGTGTTTGTGTGTTTTTGTTTGTGTGTGTGTGTGTGTTTTTGTTTTTGTGTGTGTGTGTGTTTTGTTTTTGTGTGTGTGTTTTTTTTTTGTGTGTGTGTGTTTTTGTTTTTTCTGTGGGTGTGTTTGTTTTTGTGTGTGTGTTTTTGTATTTTGTGATTGTGTGTGTGTTTGTTTTTGTTTTTGTGTGTGTTTGTTTGTGTGTGTGTGTGTTTTTGTTTTTGTGTGTGTGTGTGTTTGTTTTTGTGTGTGTGTTTGTGTGTGTGTGTGTTTTTTTGTTATTGTGTGTGTGTGTGTTTTTGTTTTTGTGTGTGTGTTTTTGTTTGTGTGTGTGTGTGTGTTTGTTTTTGTGTGTGTGTGTGTGTGTCTTTGCTTGTGTGTGTGTGTGTGTGTTTGTTTTTGTGTGTGTGTCTGTGTGTGTGTGTCTTTGTTTATGTCTTTGTGTGTTTTTGGTTTTGTGTGTGTGTGAGTGTGTCTGTTTGTTTTTGTGTGTGTTTTTTTGTTTTTGTGTGTGTGTGTGTGTTTTTTTTTGTTTGTGTGTGTGTGTTTGAGTGTGTTTTTTTGTTTTTGTGTGTGTGTGTGTTTGTTTTTGTGTCTGTGTGCTTGTGTGTGTTTTTTTGTTGGTGTGTGTGCGTGTGTTTGTTTTTGTGTGTGTGTTACTTTTTGTTTTTGTGTGTGTTTGTGTGTGTGTCTTTGTTTTTGTGTATGTGTCTTTGTTGTTTGTGTGTGTGTGTGTTTCTTTTTGTGTGTGTGTTTGTGTGTTTGTTTTTGTGTGTGTGTGTGTTTTTGTTTTTGTGTGTGTTTTTGTTTGTGTGTGTGTGTCTTTGTTTATGTGTGTGTGTTTTTGTTTTGTGTGTGTTTGTATTTGTGTGTGTGTTTGTTTTTGTGTGTGTGTATTTTTTTGTTTTTGTGTGTGTGTGTGTGTTATTTTGTTTTTGTGTGTGTGTTTGTTTGTGTGTGTGTGTGTTTGTTTTTGTTTTTGTGTGTGTGTGTTTGTGTGTGTGTTTTTTTGTTTTTGTGTGTGTGTGTGTTTTTGTTTTTGTGTGTGTGTTTTTGTTTGTGTGTGTGTGTTTGTTTTTGTGTGTGTATGTGTGTGTGTTTGTTTTTGTGTGTGTGTGTGTTTGTTTTTGTGTGTGTGTCGGTGTGTGTGTGTCTTTGTTTATGTGTGTGTGTGTTTTTGGTTTTGTGTGTGTGTGTGTCTGTTTGTTTTTTTGTGTGAGTGTTTTTTTGTTTTTGTGTGTGTGTGTGTGTTATTTTGTTTGTGTGTGTGTGTGTTTGAGTGTGTTTTTTTGTTTTTGTGTGTGTGTTTTTTTTGTGTGTATGTGTGTGTTTGTTTTTATGTCTGTGTGTTTGTGTGTGTTTTTTTGTTGGTGTGTGTGCGTGTGTTTGTTTTTGTGTGTGTGTGTGTTTTTGTTTTTGTGTGTGTGTGTGTGTGTGTTTTTGTTTTTGTGTATGTGTGTGTTTGATTTTGTGTGTGTGTGTGTTTTTATTTTTGTTTGTGTTTTTGTTTTTGTGTGTGTGAGTGTGTGTTTGTTTTTGTGTGTGTGTGTGTTTTTGTTTTTGTGTGTGTCTGTGTTTTTGTTTTGTGTGTGTGTGTTTGTTTTTGTGTGTGTGTGTCTTTTTGTTTTTGTGTGTGTGTGTCTGTGTGCATGTTTTTGTTATTGTGTGTGTGTGTGTTTTTGTTTTTGTGTGTGTGAGTGTGTTTTTGTTTGTGTGTGTGTGTGTATGTGTGTGTTTTTGTTTTTGTGTGTGTGTGTGTTTTTTTGTTTTTGTGTGTGTGTTTTTTTGTTTGTGTGTGTGTGTGTGTTTGTTTTTTGTGTGTGTGTTTTTGTGTGTGTGTGTGTTTGTGTGTGAGTTTTTTGTTTTGGTGTGTGTGTGTTTGTTTTTTTGTGTGTGTGTGTGTTTGATTTTGTGTGTGTGTGTGTTTTTGCTTTTGTTTGTGTTTTTGTTTTTGTGTGTGTGAGTGTGTGTTTGTTTTTGTGTGTGTGTGTGTTTTTGTTTTTGTGTGTGTTTTTGTTTTTGTGTGTGTGTTTTTTTGTTTGTGTGTGTGTGTGTGTTTGTTTTTTGTGTGTGTTTTTTTGTTTTTGTGTGTGTGTGTGTTTTTTTTGTTTGTGTGTGTGTGTGTTTGAGTGTGTTTTTTTGTTTTTGTGTGTGTGTGTCTTTTTTTGTTTTTGTGTGTGTGTGTGTTTGTTTTTGTGTCTGTGTGTTTGTGTGTGTTTTTTTGTTGGTGTGTGTGCGTGTGTTTGTTTTTGTGTGTGTGTTACTTTTTGTTTTTGTGTGTGTTTGTGTGTGTGTTTTTGTTTTTGTGTATGTGTCTTTTTTGTTTGTGTGTGTGTGTGTTTCTTTTTGTGTGTGTGTTTGTGTGTGTGTGTGTTTTTGTTTTTGTGTGTGTGTTTTTGTTTGTGTGTGTGTGTGTCTTTGTTTATGTGTGTGTGTTTTTGTTTTTGTGTGTGTTTGTATTTGTGAGTGTGTGTGTGTTTTTGTGTGTGTGTATTTTTTTGTTTTTGTGTGTGTGTGTGTTTTTTTTTGTTTTTGTGTGTGTGTGTGTTTTTGCTTTTGTGTGTGTGTTTTTGTTTGTGTGTGTGTGTTTGTTTTTGTGTGTGTATGTGTGTGTGTTTGTTTTTGTGTGTGTGTGTGTGTTTGTTTTTGTGTGTGTGTCGGTGTGTGTCTGTTTTTGTTTATGTGTGTGTGTGTTTTTGGTTTTGTGTGTGTGTGTGTGTGTCTGTTTGTTTTTTTGTGTGTGTGTTTTTTTGTTTTTGTGTCTGTGTGTTTGTGTGTGTTTTTTTGTTGGTGTGTGTGCGTGTGTTTGTTTTTGTGTGTGTGTGTGTTTTTGTTTTTGTGTGTGTTTGTGTGTGTGTGTGTGTTTTTGTTTTTGTGTATGTGTGTGTTTGATTTTGTGTGTGTGTGTGTTTTTGTTTTTGTTTGTGTTTTTGTTTTTGTGTGTGTGAGTGTGTGTTTGTTTTTGTGTGTGTGTGTGTTTTTGTTTTTGTGTGTGTCTGTGTTTTTGTTTTGTGTGTGTGTGTGTTTGTTTGTGTGTGTGTGTGTGTGTGTTTTTGTTATTGTGATTGTGTGTGTTTGTGTGTGTTTGGTTTTGTTTTTGTTTGTGTGTTTGTTTTTGTGTGTGTGTGTCTTTTTGTTTTTGTGTGTGTGTGTCTGTGTGTATGTTTTTGTTTTTGTGTGTGTGTGTTTTTGTTTTTGTGTGTGTGAGTGTGTTTTTGTTTGTGTGTGTGTGTATGTGTGTGTTTTTGTTTTTGTGTGTGTGTGAGTGTTTTTGTTTTTGTGTGTGTGTGTTTTTTTGTTTTTGTGTGTGTGTTTTTTTGTTTGTGTGTGTGTGTGTGTTTGTTTTTTGTGTGTGTGTTTTTGTTTGTGTGTGTGTGTGTTTGTGTGTTTTTGTTTGTGTGTGTGTGCGTGTGTTTTTGTTTTTGTGTGTGTGTGTGTTTTTTTGTTTTTGTGTGTTTTTTTTGTGTGTGTCTTTTTGTTTTTTCTGTGTGTGTGTTTGTTTTTGTGTGTGTGTTTTTGTATTTTGTGATTGTGTGTGTGTTTGTTTTTGTTTTTGTGTGTGTTTGTTTGTGTGTGTGTGTGTGTGTTTGTTTTTGTGTGTGTGTGTTTGTTTTTGTGTGTGTGTTTGTGTGTGTGTGTGTGTTTTTGTTTTTGTGTGTGTGTTTTTGTTTGTGTGTGTGTGTGTTTGTTTTTGTGTCTGTGTGTGTATGTGTGTGTCTTTGCTTTTGTGTGTGTGTGTGTGTTTGTTTTTGTGTGTGTGTCTGTGTGTGTGTGTCTTTGTTTATGTGTGTGTGTGTTTCTGGTTTTGTGTGTGTGAGTGTGTCTGTTTGTTTTTGTCTGTGTGTGTTTTTTTGGTTTGTGTGTGTGTGTGTGTTTTTTTGTTTGTGTGTGTGTGTATGAGTGTGTTTTTTTGTTTTTGTGTGTGTGTGCTTTTGTTTTTGTGTCTGTGTGTTTGTGTGTTTTTATTTGTTGGTGTGTGTGCGTGTGTTTGTTTTTGTGTGTGAGTGTGTTTTTGTTTTTGTGTGTGTCTGTGTGTGTTTGTTTTTGTGTGTGTGTGTGTGTGTTTTTTTGTGTGTGTGTGTTTTCGTTTTTGTGTGTGTTTTTGGTTTTTGTGTATGTGTGTGTTTTATTGCTTTTGTGTGGGTATATGTGTGTGTTTTTGTCTGTGTTTGTCTGTGTGTGTGTTTTTGTTTTTGTGTGTGTGTGTTATTTTGTTTTTGTCTGTGTGTGTGTTTATCTTGTTTTTGCGTGTGTGTATGTGTTTTTGTTTTTGTGTGTCTGCGTCTGTGTGTTTTATTTGTGTGTGTGCGTTTTTTTTGTTTTTGCATGTGTGTTCGTGTGTGTCTTTGTGTTTGTGTGTGTATGTGTGTGTGTTTGTTTTTGTGTGTGTGAGTGTGTTTGTTTTTGTGTGTGTGTCTGTGTGTGTGTGTCTTTGTTTATGTGTGTGTGTGTTTTTGGTTTTGTGTGTGTGTGTGTGCGTGTGTTTTTGTTTTTGTGCGTGTGTGTGTTTTTGTTTTTGTCTGTTTGTGTGTGTGTTTTTTTGTTTGTGTGTGTGTTTTTGTGTGTGTGTGTTTTTGTGTGTGTGAGTGTGTTTTTGTTTTTGTGTGCGTGTTTTTTTGTTTTTGTGTGTGTGAGTGTTTATCTTGTTTTTGTGTGTGTGTGTGTTTATCTTGTTTTTGCGTGTGTGTGTATGTTTTTGTTTTTGTGTGTGCGTGCGGTTTTTGTTGTTTTTGTCTATTTGTGTGTGTGTTTTTTTGTTTGTGTGTGTGTTTGTGTGTGTGTGTGTGTTTGTTTTTGTTTTTGTGTGTGTGCGTGTTTTTGTTTTTGTGTGTGTGTGTGTTTGTTTTTGTGTGTGTGTTTTTGTTTTTTGTGTGTGTCTGTGTTTGTCTTTGTGTGTGTGTTTTTGTGCGTGTGTGTGTTTTTTTTGTGTGTGTGTGTGTGTGTTTGTTTTTTGTGTGTGTGTTTTTGTGTGTGTGTGTGTGTTTGTGTGTGAGTTTTTTGTTTTGGTGTGTGTGTGTTTGTTTTTTTGTGTGTGTGTGTGTTTGATTTTGTGTGTGTGTGTGTTTTTGTTTGTGTTTTTGTTTTTGTGTGTGTGAGTGTGTGTTTGTTTTTGTGTGTGTGTGTGTTTTTGTTTTTGTGTGTGTTTTTGTTTTTGTGTGTGTGTGTGTTTTTTTGTTTTTGTGTGTGTGTTTTTTTGTTTGTGTGTGTGTTTGTGTTTGTTTTTTGTGTGTGTTTTTTTGTTTTTGTGTGTGTGTGTGTGTTTTTTATTTGTGTGTGTGTGTGTTTGAGTGTGTTTTTTTGTTTTTGTGTGTGTGTGTCTTTTTTTGTTTTTGTGTGTGTGTGTGTTTGTTTTTGTGTCTGTGTGTTTGTGTGTGTTTTTTTGTTGGTGTGTGTGCGTGTGTTTATTTTTGTGTGTGTGTTACTTTTTGTTTTTGTGTGTGTTTGTGTGTGTGTTTTTGTTTTTGTGTATGTGTGTTTTTTGTTTGTGTGTGTGTGTGTTTCTTTTTGTGTGTGTGTTTGTGTGTTTGTGTGTGTGTGTGTTTTTGTTTTTGTGTGTGTGTTTTTGTTTGTGTGTGTGTGTGTCTTTGTTTATGTGTGTGTTTTTGTTTTTGTGTGTGTTTGTATTTGTGTGTGTGTGTGTGTTTTTGTGTGTGTGTATTTTTTTGTTTTTGTGTGTGTGTGTGTGTTTTTTTGTTTTTGTGTGTGTGTTTGTTTGTGTGTGTGTGTGTTTGTTTTTGTTTTTGTGTGTGTGTGTTTGTGTGTGTGTTTTTTTGTTTTTGTGTGTGTGTGTGTTTTTGCTTTTGTGTGTGTGTTTTTGTTTGTGTGTGTGTGTTTGTTTTTGTGTGTGTATGTGTGTGTGTTTGTTTTTGTGTGTGTGTGTGTGTTTGTTTTTGTGTGTGTGTCGGTGTGTGTGTGTCTTTGTTTATGTGTGTGTGTGTTTTTGGTTTTGTGTGTGTGTGTGTGTGTCTGTTTGTTTTTTTGTGTGTGTGTTTTTTTGTTTTTGTGTCTGTGTGTTTGTGTGTGTTTTTTTGTTGGTGTGTGTGCGTGTGTTTGTTTTTGTGTGTGTGTGTGTTTTTGTTTTTGTGTGTGTTTGTGTGTGTGTGTGTTTTTGTTTTTGTGTATGTGTGTCTTTGATTTTGTGTGTGTGCGTGTTTTTGTTTGTGTTTTTGTTTTTGTGTGTGTGAGTGTGTGTTTGTTTTTGTGTGTGTGTGTGTTTTTGTTTTTGTGTGTGTCTGTGTTTTTGTTTTGTGTGTGTGTGTGTTTGTTTTTGTGTGTGTGTGTGTGTGTTTTTGTTATTGTGATTGTGTGTGTTTGGTTTTGTTTTTGTGTGTGTGTTTGTTTTTGTGTGTGTGTGTCTTTTTGTTTTTGTGTGTGTGTGTCTGTGTGTATGTTTTTGTTTTTGTGTGTGTGTGTTTTTGTTTTTGTGTGTGTGAGTGTGTTTTTGTTTGTGTGTGTGTGTATGTCTGTGTTTTTGTTTTGTGTGTGTGTGAGTGTTTTTGTTTTTGTGTGTGTGTGTTTTTTTGTTTTTGTGTGTGTTTTTTTGTTTGTGTGTGTGTGTGTTTGTTTTTTGTGTGTGTATTTTTGTTTGTGTGTGTGTGTGTTTGTGTGTTTGTGTGTTTTTGTTTGTGTGTGTGTGTGTGTGTTTTTGTTTTTGTGTGTGTGTGTGTTTTTTTGTTTTTGTGTGTGTTTTTTTTTGTGTGTGTGTGTTTTTGTTTTTTCTGTGTGTGTGTTTGTTTTTGTGTGTGTGTTTTTGTATTTTGTGATTGTGTGTGTTTGTTTTTGTTTTTGTGTGTGTTTGTTTGTGTGTGTGTGTGTGTTTTTGTTTTTGTGTGTGTGTGTGTTTGTTTTTGTGTGTGTGTTTGTGTGTGTGTGTGTGTGTTTTTGTTTTTGTGTGTGTGTTTTTGTTTGTGTGTGTGTGTGTTTGTTTTTGTGTGTGTGTGTATGTGTGTGTCTTTGCTTTTGTGTGTGTGTGTGTGTTTGTTTTTGTGTGTGTGTCTGTGTGTGTGTGTCTTTGTTTATGTGTGTGTGTGTTTTTGGTTTTGTGTGTGTGAGTGCGTCTGTTTGTTTTTGTCTGTGTGTGTTTTTTTGTTTTGTGTGTGTGTGTGTGTTTTTTTGTTTGTGTGTGTGTGTATGAGTGTGTTTTTTTGTTTTTGTGTGTGTGTGTGTGTTTTTTTGTTTTTGTGTGTGTGTGTTTTTGTTTTTGTGTCTGTGTGTTTGTGTGTTTTTATTTGTTGGTGTGTGTGCGTGTGTTTGTTTTTGTGTGTGAGTGTGTTTTTGTTTTTGTGTGTGTCTGTGTGTGTTTGTTTTTGTGTGTGTGTGTGTGTTTTTTTGTGTGTGTGTGTTTTCGTTTTTGTGTGTGTTTTTGGTTTTTGTGTATGTGTGTGTTTTATTGCTTTTGTGTGTGTATATGTGTGTGTTTTTGTCTGTGTTTGTCTGTGTGTGTGTTTTTGTTTTTGTGTGTGTGTGTGTTATTTTGTTTTTGTCTGTTTGTGTGTTTATCTTGTTTTTGCGTGTGTGTATGTGTTTTTGTTTTTGTGTGTCTGCGTCTGTGTGTTTTATTTGTGTGTGTGCGTTTTTTTTGTTTTTGCATGTGTGTTCGTGTGTGTCTTTGTGTTTGTGTGTGTATGTGTGTGTGTTTGTTTTTGTGTGTGTGAGTGTGTTTGTTTTTGTGTGTGTGTCTGTGTGTGTGTGTCTTTGTTTATGTGTGTGTGTGTTTTTGGTTTTGTGTGTGTGTGTGAGTGTGTGTGTTTTTGTTTTTGTGCGTGCATGTGTTTTTGTTTTTGTCTGTTTGTGTGTGTGTTTTTTTGTTTGTGTGTGTGTTTTTGTGTGTGTGTGTTTTTGTGTGTGTGAGTGTGTTTTTGTTTTTGTGTGCGTGTTTTTTTGTTTTTGTGTGTGTGTGAGTGTTTTTGTTTTTGTGCGTGTGTGTTTTTTTTGTTTTTGTGTGTGTTTTTTGTTTGTGTGTGTGTGTGTTATTTTGTTTTTGTGTGTGTGTGTTTATCTTGTTTTTGCGTGTGTGTGTATGTTTTTGTTTTTGTGTGTGCGTGCGGTTTTTGTTGTTTTTGTCTATTTGTGTGTGTGTTTTTTTGTTTGTGTGTGTGTTTGTGTGTGTGTGTGTGTTTGTTTTTGTTTTTGTGTGTGTGCGTGTTTTTGTTTTTGTATGTGTGTGTGTTTGTTTTTGTGTGTGTGTTTTTGTTTTTTGTGTGTGTCTGTGCTTGTCTTTGTGTGTGTGTTTTTGTGCGTGTGTGTGTTTTTTTTGTGTGTGTTTTTTTGTTTTTGTGTGTGTGTGTGTGTTTTTCTTTTTGTGTGTGTGTGTGTTTGTTTTTGTGTGTGTGTGTGTTTTTGTTTTGTGTGTGTGTGTGTATTTTTGTTTGTCTGTGTGTGTGTTTTTGTTTTTGTGTGTGTGTGTTATTTTGTTTTTGTCTGTGTGTGTGTTTATCTTGTTTTTGCGTGTGTGTGTGTGTTTTTGTTTTTGTGTGCCTGCGTCTGTGGTTTTATTTGTGTGTGTGTGTTTTATTTGTTTTTGCATGTGTGTGCGTGTGTGTTTGTGTGTGTGTGTGTGTATGTGTGTGTTTGTTTTTGTGTGTGTGTGTGTTTGTTTTTGTGTGTGTGTCTGTGTGTGTGTGTCTTTGTTTATGTGTGTGTGTGTGTTTGGTTTTGTGTGTGTGTGTGAGTGTGTGTGTTTTTGTTTTTGTGCGTGTGTGTGTTTTTGTTTTTGTGTGTGCGTGTGTGTGTTTGTTTGTTTTTGTGTGTGTGTATGTTTGTGTGTGTGTGTGTGTGTTTTTTTGTGTGTGTTTGTGTGTGTGTGTTTTTTTGTTTTTGTGTGTGTGTTTTTCATTTTGTGTGTGTGTTTATTTTTGTGTGTGTGTTTTTTTTGTTTTTTGTGTGTGTTTGTTTTTGTGTGTGTGTTTTTTTTTGTTTGTGTGTGTGTGTGAGTGTGTTTTTGTTTTTGTGTGTGTCTGTGAGTGTTAGTTTTTGTGTGTGTTTTTTTGTTTGTGTGTGTGTGTTTTCGTTTTTGTGTGTATTTTTGGTTTTTCTGTATGTGTGTGTTTTATTGTTTTTTTGTGTGTATATGTGTGTGTTTTTGTTTGTGTTTGTCTGTGTGTGTGTTTTTGTTTTTGTGTGTGTGTGTGTTATTTTGTTTGTGTGTGTGTGTTTATCTTGTTTTTGCGTGTGTGTGTATGTTTTTGTTTTTGTGTGTGCGTGCGGTTTTTGTTGTTTTTGTCTGTTTGTGTGTGTGTTTTTTGTTTGTGTGTGTGTTTTTGTGTGTGTGAGTGTGTTTTTGTTATTTTGTGTGCGTGTTTTTTTGTTTTTGTGTGTGTGTGAGTGTTTTTGTTTTTGTGCGTGTGTGTTTTTTTTGTTTTTGTGTGTGTTTTTTGTTTGTGTGTGTGTGTGTGTTATTTCGTTTTTTTGTGTGTGTGTGTTTATCTTGTTTTTGCGTTTGTGTGTATGTTTTTGTTTTTGTGTGTGCGTGCGGTTTTTGTTGTTTTTGTCTGTTTGTGTGTGTGTTTTTTTGTTTGTGTGTGTGTTTGTGTGTGTGTTTGTTTTTGTTTTTGTGTGTGTGCGTGTTTTTGTTTTTGTGTGTGTTTGTTTTTGTGTGTGTGTTTTTGTTTTTTGTTTGTGTCTGTGCTTGTCTTTGTGTGTGTGTTTTTGTGTGTGTGTGTGGTTTTTTTTGTGTGTGTTTTTTTGTTGTTGTGTGTGTGTGTTTTTCTTTTTGTGTGTGTGTGTTTGTTTTTGTGTGTGTGTGTGTTTTTGTTTTTTGTGTGTGTTTGTTTTTGTGTGTGTGTGTGTTTTTGTGTGTGTGTGTGTTTTTTTGTTTGTGTGTGTGTGAGTGTGTTTTTGTTTTTGTGTGTGTCTGTGTGTGTTTGTTTTTGTGTGTGTGTGTTTTTTTGTTTGTGTGTGTGTGTTTTCGTTTTTGTGTGTATTTTTGGTTTTTCTGTATGTGTGTGTTTTATTGTTTATTTTGTGTGTATATGTGTGTGTTTTTGTTTGTGTTTGTCTGTGTGTGTGTTTTTGTTTTTGTGTGTGCGTTATTTTGTTTGTGTGTGTGTGGTTTTTTGTTTGTGTGTGTTTATTTGTTTGTGTGTGTGTGTTTGTTTGTCTGTGTGTGTTTTTGTTTTTTTGTGTGTGTGTGTTTTTGTTTTTGTGTGTGTGTGTGTTTTTGTTTTTGTGTGCGTGTGTTTTTTTGTTTGTGTGTGTGTGTGTGTGTGTGTGTTTCTTTTTGTGTGAGTGTGTGTGTTTTTTGTTTTGGTGTGTGTGTGTTTGGTTTTTCTGTGTGTGTGTTTGATTTTGTGTGTGTGTGTGTTTTTGTTTTTGTTTGTTTTTTGTTTTTGTGTGTGTGAATGTGTGTTTGTTTTTGTGTGTGTGTGTGTCTGTGTTTTTGTTTTGTGTGTGTGTGTGTTTGTTTTTGTGTGTGTGTTTTTGTTTTTGTGATTGTGTGTGTTTGTGTGTGTTTGGTTTTGTTTTTGTGTGTGTGTTTGTTTTTGTGTGTGTGTCTTTTTGTTTTTGTGTGTGTGTGTCTGTGTGTATGTTTTTGTTTTTGTGTGTGTGTGTGTTTTTGTTTTTGTGTGTGTGAGTGTGTTTTTGTTTGTGTGTGTGTGTATGTGTGTGTTTTTGTTTTTGTGTGTGTGTGAGTGTTTTTGTTTTTGTGTGTGTGTGTGTTTTTTTGTTTTTGTGTGTGTGTTTTTAAGTTTGTGTGTGTGTGTGTTTGTTTTTTGCGTGTGTGTTTTTGTTTGTGTGTGTTTGTGTGTTTTTGTTTGTGTGTGTGTGTATGTTTTTGTTTTTGTGTGTGTGTGTGTTTTGTTTTTGTGTGTGTGTTTTTTTTTTGTGTGTGTGTGTTTTTGTTTTTTCTGTGTGTGTGTTTGTTTTTGTGTGTGTGTTTTTGTATTTTGTGATTGTGTGTGTGTTTGTTTTTGTTTTTGTGTGTGTTTGTTTGTGTGTGTGTGTGTTTTTCTTTTTGTGTGTGTGTTTGTTTTTGTGTGTGTGTTTGTGTGTGTGTGTGTTTTTTTGTTATTGTGTGTGTGTGTGTTTTTGTTTTTGTGTGTGTGTTTTTGTTTGTGTGTGTGTGTGTGTTTGTTTTTGTGTGTGTGTCTGTGTGTGTGTGTCTTTGTTTATGTGTGTGTGTGTTTTTGGTTTTCTGTGTGTGTGAGTGTGTCTGTTTGTTTTTGTGTGTGTGTGTTTTTTTGTTTTTGTGTGTGTGTGTGTGTTTTTTTTTGTTTGTGTGTGTGTGTGTTTGAGTGTGTTTTTTTGTTGGTGTGTGTGCGTGTGTTTGTTTTTGTGTGTGTGTTACTTTTTGTTTTTGAGTGTGTTTGTGTGTGTGTTTTTGTTTTTGTTTATGTGTGTTTTTTGTTTGTGTGTGTGTGTGTTTCTTTTTGTGTGTGTGTTTGTGTGTTTGTTTTTGTGTGTGTGTGTGTTTTTGTTTTTGTGTGTGTGTTTTTGTTTGTGTGTGTGTGTGTCTTTGTTTATGTGTGTGTGTTTTTGTTTTGTGTGTGTTTGTGTGTGTGTTTTTGTGTGTGTGTATTTTTTTGTTTTTGTGTGTGTGTGTTTTTTTTGTTTTTGTGTGTGTGTTTGTTTGTGTGTGTGTGTGTTTGTTTTTGTTTTTGTGTGTGTGTTTTTTTGTTTTTGTGTGTGTGTGTGTTTTTGTTTTTGTGTGTGTGTTTTTGTTTGTGTGTGTGTGTTTGTTTTTGTGTGTATATGTGTGTGTGTTTGTTTTTGTGTGTGTGTGTGTTTGTTTTTGTGTGTGTGTCGGTGTGTGTGTGTCTTTGTTTATGTGTGTGTGTGTTTTTGGTTTTGTGTGTGTGTGTGTCTGTTTGTTTTTTTGTGTGTGTGTTTTTTTGTTTTTGTGTGTGTGTGTGTGTTATTTTGTTTGTGTGTGTGTGTGTTTGAGTGTGTTTTTTTGTTTTTGTGTATGTGTTTTTTTTGTGTGTATGTGTGTGTTTGTTTTTGTGTCTGTGTGTTTGTGTGTGTTTTTTTGTTGGTGTGTGTGCGTGTGTTTGTTTTTGTGTGTGTGTGTGTTTTTGTTTTTTTGTGTGTTTGTGTGTTTTTGTTTTTGTGTATGTGTGTGTTTGATTTTGTGTGTGTGTGTGTTTTTGTTTTTGTTTGTGTTTTTGTTTTTGTGTGTGTGAGTGTGTGTTTGTTTTTGTGTGTGTGTGTGTTTTTGTTTTTGTGTGTGTCTCTGTTTTTATTTTGTGTGTGTGTGGGTTTGTTTTTGTGTGTGTGTTTTTCTTTTTGTGATTGTGTGTGTTTGTGTGTGTTTGTTTTTGTTTTTGTGTGTGTGTTTGTTTTTGTGTGTGTGTGTCTTTTTGTTTTTGTGTGTGTGTGTCTGTGTGTATGTTTTTGTTTTTGTGTGTGTGTTTTTGTTTTTGTGTGTGTGAGTGTGTTTTTGTTTGTGTGTGTGTGTGTGTATGTGTGTGTTTTTGTGTGTGTGTGAGAGTTTTTGTTTTTGTGTGTGTGTGTGTTTTTTTGTTTTTGTGTGTGTGTTTTTTTGTTTGTGTGTGTGTGTGTGTTTGTTTTTTGTGTGTGTGTTTTTGTGTGTGTGTGTGTGTTTGTGTGTGTGTTTTTTGTTTTGGTGTGTGTGTGTTTGTTTTTTGTGTGTGTGTGTGTGTTTGATTTTGTGTGTGTGTGTGTTTTTGTTTTTGTTTATGTTTTTGTTTTTGTGTGTGTGAGTGTGTGTTTGTTTTTGTGTGTGTGTGTGTTTTTGTTTTTGTGTGTGTCTGTGTTTTTGTTTTGTGTGTGTGTGTTTGTTTTTGTGTGTGTGTGTGTGTGTTTTTGTTTTTGTGATTGTGTGTGTTTGTGTGTGTTTGGTTTTATTTTTGTGTGTGTGTTTGTTTTTGTGTGTGTGTGTCTTTTAGTTTTTGTGTGTGTGTGTCTGTGTGTATGTTTTTGTTTTTGTTTTATATGTGTGTGTTTTTGTGTGTGTGAGTGTGTTTTTGTTTGTGTGTGTGTGTGTTTTTGTTTTTGTGTGTGTGAGTGTTTTTGTTTTTGTGTGTGTGTGTGTTTTTTTGTTTTTGTGTGTGTGTTTTTTTGTTTTTGTGTGTGTGTGTGTGTGTTTTTTTGTTTGTGTGTGTGTGTGTTTGAGTGTGTTTTTTTGTTTTTGTGTGTGTGTGTCTTTTTTTCTTTTTGTGTGTGTGTTTGTTTTTGTGTCTATGTGTTTGTGTGTGTTTTTTTGTTGGTGTGTGTGTGTATTGTTTTTGTTTGTGTTTTTGTTTTTGTGTGTGTGAGTGTGTGTTTGTTTTTGTGTGTGTGTGTGTTTTTGTGTGTGTGTGTTTTTGTTTTGTGTGTGTGTGTGTTTGTTTTTGTGTGTGTGTGTTTTTGTTTTTGTGATTGTGTGTGTTTGTGTGTGTTTGTTTTTGTTTTTGTGTGTGTGTTTGTTTTTGTGTGTGTGTGTCTTTTTGTTTTTGTGTGTGTGTGTCTGTGTGTATGTTTTTGTTTTTGTGTGTGTGTGTGTTTTTGTTTTTGTGTGTGTGAGTGTGTTTTTGTTTGTGTGTGTGTGTGTATGAGTGTGTTTTTGTTTTTGTGTGTGTGTGAGAGTTTTTGTTTTTGTGTGTGTGTGTGTTTTTTTGTTTTTGTGTGTGTGTTTTTTTGTTTGTGTGTGTGTGTTTGTTTTGTGTGTGTGTGTTTTTGTGTGTGTGTGTGTGTTTGTGTGAGTGTTTTTTGTTTTGGTGTGTGTGTGTTTGTTTTTTTTGTGTGTGTGTGTGTTTGATTTTGTGTGTGTGTGTGTTTTTGTTTTTGTTTGTGTTTTTGTTTTTGTGTGTGTGAGTGTGTGTTTGTTTTTGTGTGTGTGTGTGTTTTTGTTTTTGTGATTGTGTGTGTTTGGTTTTATTTTTGTGTGTGTGTTTGTTTTTGTATGTGTGTGTCTTTTTATTTTTGTGTGTGTGTGTCTGTGTGTATGTTTTTGTTATTGTTTTTGTGTGTGTGTTTTTGTGTGTATGTGTGTGTTTTTGTTTTTGTGTGTGTGTGTTTTTTTGTTTGTGTGTGTTTGTTTTTTGTGTGTGTTTTTTTGTTTTTGTGTGTGTGTGTCTTTTTTTGTTTTTGTGTGTGTGTGTTTGTTTTTGTGTCTGTGTGTTTGTGTGTGTTTTTTTGTTGGTGTGTGTGCGTGTGTTTGTTTTTGTGTGTGTGTTACTTTTTGTTTTTGTGTGTGTTTGTGTGTGTGTTTTTGTTTTTGTGTATGTGTGTTTTTTGTTTGTGTGTGTGTGTGTTTCTTTTTGTGTGTGTGTTTGTGTGTTTGTTTTTGTGTGTGTGTGTGTTTTTGTTTTTGTGTGTGTGTTTTTGTTTGTGTGTGTGTGTGTCTTTGTTTATGTGTGTGTGTTTTTGTTTTTGTGTGTGTTTGTATTTGTGTGTGTGTTTTTGTGTGTGTCTATTTTTTTGTTTTTGTGTGTGTGTGTGTGTGTTTTTGCTTTTGTGTGTGTGTTTTTGTTTGTGTGTGTGTGTGTTTGTTTTTGTTTTTGTGTGTGTGTGTTTGTGTGTGTGTTTTTTTGTTTTTGTGTGTATGTCGGTGTGTGTGTGTCTTTGTTTATGTGTGTGTGTGTGTTTGGTTTTGTGTGTGTGTGTGTGTGTCTGTTTGTTTTATTGTGTGTGTGTTTTTTTGTTTTTGTGTGTGTGTGTGTGTGTTATTTTGTTTGTGTGTGTGTGTGTTTGCGTGTGTTTTTTTGTTTTTGTGTGTGTGTTTTTTTTGTGTGTATGTGTGTGTTTGTTTTTGTGTCTGTGTGTTTGTGTGTGTTTTTTTGTTGGTGTGTGTGCGTGTGTTTGTTTTTGTGTGTGTGTGTTTTTGTTTTTGTGTGTGTTTGTGTGTGTGTGTGTTTTTGTTTTTGTTTTTGTGTATGTGTGTGTTTGATTTTGTGTGTGTGTGTGTTTTTGTTTTTGTTTGTGTTTTTGTTTTTGTGTGTGTGAGTGTGTGTTTGTTTTTGTGTGTGTGTGTGTTTTTGTTTTTGTGTGTGTCTGTGTTTTTGTTTTGTGTGTGTGTGTGTTTGTTTTTGTGTGTGTGTGTGTGTTTTTGTTTTTGTGATTGTGTGTGTTTGGTTTTGTTTTTGTGTGTGTGTTTGTTTTTGTGTGTGTTTTTTTGTTATTGTGTGTGTGTGTGTTTTTGTTTTTGTGTGTGTGTTTTTGTTTGTGTGTGTGTGTGTTTGTTTTTGTGTGTGAGTGTGTGTCTTTGCTTTTGTGTGTGTGTGTGTGTGTTTGTTTTTGTGTGTGTGTGTTTTTTTGTTTTTGTGTGTGTGTGTGTGTTTTTTTGTTTGTGTGTGTGTGTGTTTGAGTGTGTTTTTTTGTTTTTGTGTGTGTGTGTGTGTGTTTGTTTTTGTGTGTGTGTTACTTTTTGTTTTTGTGTGTGTTTGTATGTGTGTTTTTGTTTTTGTGTATGTGTGTATTTTGTTTGTGTGTCTGTGTGTTTCTTTTTGTGTGTGTGTTTGTGTGTTTGTTTTTGTGTGTGCGTTTTTGTTTGTGTGTGTCTTTGTTTATGTGTGTGTGTTTTTGTTTTGTGTGTGTTTGTGTGTGTGTTTTTGTGTGTGTGTATTTTTTTGTTTTTGTGTGTGTGTGTGTGTTTTTTTGTTTTTGTGTTTGTGTTTGTTTGTGTGTGTGTGTGTTTGTTTTTGTTTGTGTGTGTGTGTGTTTGTGTGTGTGTTTTTTTGTTTTTGTGTGTGTGTGTGTTTTTGTTTTTGTGTGTGTGTTTTTGTTTGTGTGTGTGTATGTGTGTGTGTTTGTTTTTGTGTGTGTGTGTGCGTGTTTGTGTGTGTGTCGGTGTGTGTGTGTCTTTGTTTATGTGCGTGTGTTTTTGGTTTTGTGTGTGTGTGTGTCTGTTTGTTTTTTTGTGTGTGTGTTTTTTTGTTTTTGTGTGTGTGTGTGTTATTTTGTTTGTGTGTGTGTGTGTTTGAGTGTGTTTTTTTGTTTTTGTGTGTGTGTTTTTTTTGTGTGTATGTGTGTGTTTGTTTTTGTGTCTGTGTGTTTGTGTGTGTTTTTTTGTTGGTGTGTGTGCGTGTGTTTGTTTTTGTGTGTGTGTGTGTTTTTGTTTTTGTGTGTGTGTGTGTGTTTTTGTTTTTGTGTATGTGTGTGTTTGATTTTGTGTGTGTGTGTGTTTTTGTTTTTGTTTTTGTTTGTGTTTTTGTTTTTGTGTGTGTGAGTGTGTGTTTGTTTTTGTGTGTGTGTGTTTTTGTTTTTGTGTGTGTCTGTGTTTTTGTTTTGTGTGTGTTTGTTTTTGTGTGTGTATTTTTCTTTTTGTGATTGTGTGTGTTTGTGTGTGTTTGTTTTTGTTTTTGTGTGTGTGTTTGTTTTTGTGTGTGTGTGTCTTTTTGTTTTTGTGTGTGTGTGTCTGTGTGTATGTTTTTGTTTTTGTGTGTGTGTGTGTTTTTGTTTTTGTGTGTGTGAGTGTGTTTTTGTTTGTGTGTGTGTGTGTATGTGTGTGTTTTTGTGTGTGTGTGAGAGTTTTTGTTTTTGTGTGTGTGTGTTTTTTTGTTTTTGTGTGTGTGTTTTTTTGTTTGTGTGTGTGTGTGTGTTTGTTTTTTGTGTGTGTGTTTTTGTGTGTGTGTGTGTGTTTGTGTGTGTGTTTTTTGTTTTGGTGTGTGTGTGTTTGTTTTTTGTGTGTGTGTGTGTGTTTGATTTTGTGTGTGTGTGTGTTTTTGTTTTTGTTTGTGTTTTTGCTTTTGTGTGTGTGAGTGTGTGTTTGTTTTTGTGTGTGTGTTTTTGTTTTTGTGTGTGTCTGTGTTTTTGTTTTGTGTGTGTGTGTGTTTGTTTTTGTGTGTGTGTGTGTTTTTGTTTTTGTGATTGTGTGTGTTTGTGTGTGTTTGGTTTTATTTTTGTGTGTGTGTTTGTTTTTGTGTGTGTGTGTCTTTTAGTTTTTGTGTGTGTGTGTCTGTGTGTATGTTTTTGTTTTTGTTTTTGTGTGTGTGTTTTTGTGTGTGTGAGTGTGTTTTTGTTTGTGTGTGTGTGTATGTGTGTGTTTTTGTTTTTGTGTGTGTGTGAGTGTTTTTGTTTTTGTGTGTGTGTGTTTTTTTGCTTTTGTGTGTGTGTGTTTTTGTTTGTGTGTGTGTGTGTTTGTTTTTTGTGTGTGTTTTTTTGTTTTTGTGTGTGTGTGTGTGTGTTTTTGTGTTTGTGTGTGTGTGTGTTTGAGTGTGTTTTTTTGTTTTTGTGTGTGTGTTTGTTTTTGTGTCTGTGTGTTTGTGTGTGTTTTTTTGTTGGTGAGTGTGCGTGTGTTTGTTTTTGTGTGTGTGTGTGTTTTTTTGTTTGTGTGTGTGTGTTTTCGTTTTTGTGTGTATTTTTGGTTTTTCTGTATGTGTGTGTTTTATTGTTTATTTTGTGTGTATATGTGTGTGTTTGTCTGTGTGTGTGTTTTTGTTTTTGTGTGTGTGTGTGTTATTTTGTTTGTGTGTGTGTGTTTTTTTGTTTGTGTGTGTTTATTTGTTTGTGTGTGTGTGTTTGTTTGTCTGTGTGTGTTTTTGTTTTTTTGTGTGTGTGTGTTTTTGTTTTTGTGTGTGTGTGTGTTTCTGTTTGTGTGTGTGTGTTTCTGTTTGTGTGTGTATGTGTGTGTGTTTGTTTTTGTGTGTGTATGTGTGTTTGTTTTTGTGTGTGTGTCGGTGTGTGTGTGTCTTTGTTTATGTGTGTGTGTGTTTTTGGTTTTGTGTGTGTGTGTGTCTGTTTGTTTTTTTGTGTGTGTGATTTTTTGTTTGTGTGTGTGTGTGTTATTTTGTTTGTGTGTGTGTGTTTGAGTGTGTTTTTTTGTTTTTGTGTGTGTGTTTTTTTTGTGTGTATGTGTGTGTTTGTTTTTGTGTCTGTGTGTTTGTGTGTGTTTTTTTGTTGGTGTGTGTGCGTGTGTTTGTTTTTGTGTGTGTGTGTGTTTTTGTTTTTGTGTGTGTGTGCGTGTTTTTGTTTTTGTGTGTGTGTGTGGTTTTGTTTTTGTGTGTGTTTGTGTGTGTGTGTGTGTTTTTGTTTTTGTTTTTGTGTATGTGTGTGTTTGATTTTGTGTGTGTGTGTGTTTTTGTTTTTGTGTGTGTCTGTGTTTTTGTTTTGTGTGTGTGTGTGTTTGTTTGTGTGTGTGTGTGTGTGTGTTTTTGTTTTTGTGATTGTGTGTGTTTGAGTGTGTTTGGTTTTGTTTTTGTGTGTGTGTTTGTTTTTGTGTGTGTGTGTCTGTGTGTATGTTTTTGTTTTTGTGTGTGTGTGTGTTTTTGTTTTTGTGTGTGTGAGTATGTTTTTGTTTGTGTGTGTGTATGTGTGTGTTTTTGTTTTTGTGTGTGTGTGAGTGTTTTTGTTTTTGTGTGTGTGTGTGTTTTTTTGTTTTTGTGTGTGTGTTTTTTTGTTTGTGTGTGTGTGTGTTTGTTTTTTGTGTGTGTTTTCTTGTTTTTGTGTGTGTGTTTTTGTTTGTGTGTGTGTGTGTTTGAGTGTATTTTTTTGTTTTTGTGTGTGTGTGTCTTTTTTTGTTTTTGTGTGTGTGTTTGTTTTTGTGTCTGTGTGTTTGTGTGTGTTTTTTTGTTGGTGTGTGTGCGTGTGTTTGTTTTTGTGTGTGTGTTACTTTTTGTTTTTGTGTGTGTTTGTGTGTGTGTTTTTGTTTTTGTGTATGTGTGTTTTTTGTTTGTGTGTGTGTGTGTGTTTCTTTTTGTGTGTGTGTTTGTGTGTTTGTTTTTGTGTGTGTGTGTTTTTGTTTTTGTGTGTGTGTTTTTGTTTGTGTGTGTGTGTCTTTGTTTATGTGTGTGTGTTTTTGTTTTTGTGTGTATTTGTATTTGTGTGTGTGTGTGTGTTTTTGTGTGTGTGTATTTTTTTGTTTTTGTGTGTGTGTGTGTTTTTTTGTTTTTGTGTGTGTGTTTGTTTGTGTGTGTGTGTGTTTGTTTTTGTTTTTGTGTGTGTGTGTTTGTGTGTGTGTTTTTTTGTTTTTGTGTGTGTGTGTGTTTTTGCTTTTGTGTGTGTGTTTTTGTTTGTGTGTGTGTGTTTTTTTTTTGTGTGTGTATGTGTGTGTGTTTGTTTTTGTGTGTGTGTGTGTGTTTGTTTTTGTGTGTATGTCGGTGTGTGTGTGTCTTTGTTTATGTGTGTGTGTGTTTTTGGTTTTGTGTGTGTGTGTGTGTGTCTGTTTGTTTTTTTGTGTGTGTGTTTTTTTGTTTTTGTGTGTGTGTGTGTGTTATTTTGTTTGTGTGTGTGTGTGTTTGAGAGTGTTTTTTTGTTTTTGTGTGTGTGGTTTTTTTGTGTGTATGTGTGTGTTTGTTTTTGTGTCTGTGTATTTGTGTGTGTTTTTTTGTTGGTGTGTGTGCGTGTGTTTGTTTTTGTGTGTGTGTGTGTGTTTTTGTTTTTGTGTGTGTTTGTGTGTGTGTGTGTGTGTTTTTGTTTTTGTTTTTGTGTATGTGTGTGTTTGATTTTGTGTGTGTGTGTGTTTTTGTTTTTGTTTGTGTTTTTTTTTTTGTGTGTGTGAGTATGTGTTTGTTTTTGTGTGTGTGTGTGTTTTTGTTTTTGTGTGTGTCTGTGTTTTTGTTTTGTGTGTGTGTGTGTTTGTTTTTGTGTGTGTGTGTGTGTGTTTTTGTTTTTGTGATTGTGTGTGTTTGTGTGTGTTTGGTTTTGTTTTTGTGTGTGTGTTTGTTTTTGTGTGTGTGTCTTTTTGTTTGTGTGTGTGTGTGTGTGTCTGTGTGTATGTTTTTGTTTTTGTGTGTGTGTGTGTTTTTGTTTTTGTGTGTGTGAGTGTGTTTTTGTTTGTGTGTGTGTGTATGTGTGTGTTTTTGTTTTTGTGTGTGTGTGAGTGTTTTTGTTTTTGTGTGTGTGTGTGTTTTTTTGTTTTTGTGTGTGTGTTTTTTTGTTTGTGTGTGTGTGTGTTTGTTTTTTGTGTGTGTGTTTTTGTTTGTGTGTGTTTGTGTGTTTGTGTGTTTTTGTTTGTGTGTGTGTGTGTGTTTGTTTTTGTGTGTGTGTGTTTTGTTTTTGTGTGTGTGTTTTTTTTTTGTGTGTGTGTGTGTTTTTGTTTTTTCTGTGTGTGTGTTTGTTTTTGTGTGTGTGTTTTTGTATTTTCTGATTGTGTGTGTGTTTGTTTTTGTTTTTGTGTGTGTTTGTTTGTGTGTGTGTGTGTGTGTTTTTGTTTTTGTGTGTGTGTGTGTTTGTTTTTGTGTGTGTGTTTGTGTGTGTGTGTTTTTTTGTTATTGTGTGTGTGTATTTGTTTGTGTGTGTGTGTGTGTTTGTTTTTGTGTGTGTGTGTGTGTGTGTCTTTGCTTTTGTGTGTGTGTGTTTGTGTTTGTTTTTGTGTGTGTGTCTGTGTGTGTTTGTCTTTGTTTATGTGTGTGTGTGTTTTTGGTTTTGTGTGTGTGTGAGTGTGTCTGTTTGTTTTTGTGTGTGTGTGTTTTTTTGTTTTTGTGTGTGTGTGTGTTTTTTTTTGTTTGTGTCTGTGTGTGTTTGAGTGTGTTTTTTAGTTTTTGTGTGTGTGTGTGTGTTTGTTTTTGTGTCTGTGTGTTTGTGTGTGTTTTTTTGTTGGTGTGTGTGCGTGTTTTTGTTTTTGTGTGTGTGTTACTTTTTGTTTTTGTGTGTGTTTGTGTGTGTGTTTTTGTTTTTGTGTATGTGTGTTTTTTGTTTTTGTGTGTGTGTGTTTCTTTTTGTGTGTGTGTTTGTGTGTTTGTTTTTGTGTGTGTGTGTGTTTTTGTTTTTGTGTGTGTGTTTTTGTTTGTGTGTGTGTGTGTGTTTGTTTATGTGTGTGTATTTTTTTGTTTTTGTGTGTGTGTGTTTTTTGTTTTTGTGTGTGTGTTTGTTTGTGTGTGTGTGTGTTTGTTTTTGTTTTTGTGTGTGTGTGTTTGTGTGTGTGTTTTTTTGTTTTTGTGTGTGTGTGTGTTATTTTGTTTGTGTGTGTGTGTGTTTGAGTGTGTTTTTTTGTTTTTGTGTGTGTGTTTTTTTTGTGTGTATGTGTGTGTTTGTTTTTGTGTCTGTGTGTTTGTGTGTGTTTTTTTGTTGGTGTGTGTGCGTGTGTTTGTTTTTGTGTGTGTGTGTGTTTTTGTTTTTGTGTGTGTGTGTGTGTTTTTGTTTTTGTGTATGTGTGTGTTTGATTTTGTGTGTGTGTGTGTTTTTGTTTTTGTTTGTGTTTTTGTTTTTGTGTGTGTGAGTGTGTGTTTGTTTTTGTGTGTGTGTGTGTTTTTGTTTTTGTGTGTGTCTGTGTTTTTGTTTTGTGTGTGTGTGTGTTTGTTTTTGTGTGTGTGTGTGTTTTTGTTTTTGTGATTGTGTGTGTTTGTGTGTGTTTGTTTTTGTTTTTGTGTGTGTGTTTGTTTTTGTGTGTGTGTGTCTTTTTGTTTTTGTGTGTGTGTGTCTGTGTGTATGTTTTTGTTTTTGTGTGTGTGTGTGTTTTTGTTTTTGTGTGTGTGAGTGTGTTTTTGTTTGTGTGTTTGTGTGTATGTGTGTGTTTTTGTTTTTGTGTGTGTGTGAGAGTTTTTGTTTTTGTGTGTGTGTGTTTTTGGTTTTGTGTGTGTGTGTGTCTGTTTGTTTTTTTGTGTGTGTGATTTTTTGTTTGTGTGTGTGTGTGTTATTTTGTTTGTGTGTGTGTGTTTGAGTGTGTTTTTTTGTTTTTGTGTGTGTGTTTTTTTTGTGTGTATGTGTGTGTTTGTTTTTGTGTCTGTGTGTTTGTGTGTGTTTTTTTGTTGGTGTGTGTGCGTGTGTTTGTTTTTGTGTGTGTGTGTGTTTTTGTTTTTGTGTGTGTGTGCGTGTTTTTGTTTTTGTGTGTGTGTGTGGTTTTGTTTTTGTGTGTGTTTGTGTGTGTGTGTGTGTTTTTGTTTTTGTTTTTGTGTATGTGTGTGTTTGATTTTGTGTGTGTGTGTGTTTTTGTTTTTGTGTGTGTCTGTGTTTTTGTTTTGTGTGTGTGTGTGTTTGTTTGTGTGTGTGTGTGTGTGTGTTTTTGTTTTTGTGATTGTGTGTGTTTGAGTGTGTTTGGTTTTGTTTTTGTGTGTGTGTTTGTTTTTGTGTGTGTGTGTCTGTGTGTATGTTTTTGTTTTTGTGTGTGTGTGTGTTTTTGTTTTTGTGTGTGTGAGTATGTTTTTGTTTGTGTGTGTGTATGTGTGTGTTTTTGTTTTTGTGTGTGTGTGAGTGTTTTTGTTTTTGTGTGTGTGTGTGTTTTTTTGTTTTTGTGTGTGTGTTTTTTTGTTTGTGTGTGTGTGTGTTTGTTTTTTGTGTGTGTTTTCTTGTTTTTGTGTGTGTGTTTTTGTTTGTGTGTGTGTGTGTTTGAGTGTATTTTTTTGTTTTTGTGTGTGTGTGTCTTTTTTTGTTTTTGTGTGTGTGTTTGTTTTTGTGTCTGTGTGTTTGTGTGTGTTTTTTTGTTGGTGTGTGTGCGTGTGTTTGTTTTTGTGTGTGTGTTACTTTTTGTTTTTGTGTGTGTTTGTGTGTGTGTTTTTGTTTTTGTGTATGTGTGTTTTTTGTTTGTGTGTGTGTGTGTGTTTCTTTTTGTGTGTGTGTTTGTGTGTTTGTTTTTGTGTGTGTGTGTTTTTGTTTTTGTGTGTGTGTTTTTGTTTGTGTGTGTGTGTCTTTGTTTATGTGTGTGTGTTTTTGTTTTTGTGTGTATTTGTATTTGTGTGTGTGTGTGTGTTTTTGTGTGTGTGTATTTTTTTGTTTTTGTGTGTGTGTGTGTTTTTTTGTTTTTGTGTGTGTGTTTGTTTGTGTGTGTGTGTGTTTGTTTTTGTTTTTGTGTGTGTGTGTTTGTGTGTGTGTTTTTTTGTTTTTGTGTGTGTGTGTGTTTTTGCTTTTGTGTGTGTGTTTTTGTTTGTGTGTGTGTGTTTTTTTTTTGTGTGTGTATGTGTGTGTGTTTGTTTTTGTGTGTGTGTGTGTGTTTGTTTTTGTGTGTATGTCGGTGTGTGTGTGTCTTTGTTTATGTGTGTGTGTGTTTTTGGTTTTGTGTGTGTGTGTGTGTGTCTGTTTGTTTTTTTGTGTGTGTGTTTTTTTGTTTTTGTGTGTGTGTGTGTGTTATTTTGTTTGTGTGTGTGTGTGTTTGAGAGTGTTTTTTTGTTTTTGTGTGTGTGGTTTTTTTGTGTGTATGTGTGTGTTTGTTTTTGTGTCTGTGTATTTGTGTGTGTTTTTTTGTTGGTGTGTGTGCGTGTGTTTGTTTTTGTGTGTGTGTGTGTGTTTTTGTTTTTGTGTGTGTTTGTGTGTGTGTGTGTGTGTTTTTGTTTTTGTTTTTGTGTATGTGTGTGTTTGATTTTGTGTGTGTGTGTGTTTTTGTTTTTGTTTGTGTTTTTTTTTTTGTGTGTGTGAGTATGTGTTTGTTTTTGTGTGTGTGTGTGTTTTTGTTTTTGTGTGTGTCTGTGTTTTTGTTTTGTGTGTGTGTGTGTTTGTTTTTGTGTGTGTGTGTGTGTGTTTTTGTTTTTGTGATTGTGTGTGTTTGTGTGTGTTTGGTTTTGTTTTTGTGTGTGTGTTTGTTTTTGTGTGTGTGTCTTTTTGTTTGTGTGTGTGTGTGTGTGTCTGTGTGTATGTTTTTGTTTTTGTGTGTGTGTGTGTTTTTGTTTTTGTGTGTGTGAGTGTGTTTTTGTTTGTGTGTGTGTGTATGTGTGTGTTTTTGTTTTTGTGTGTGTGTGAGTGTTTTTGTTTTTGTGTGTGTGTGTGTTTTTTTGTTTTTGTGTGTGTGTTTTTTTGTTTGTGTGTGTGTGTGTTTGTTTTTTGTGTGTGTGTTTTTGTTTGTGTGTGTTTGTGTGTTTGTGTGTTTTTGTTTGTGTGTGTGTGTGTGTTTGTTTTTGTGTGTGTGTGTTTTGTTTTTGTGTGTGTGTTTTTTTTTTGTGTGTGTGTGTGTTTTTGTTTTTTCTGTGTGTGTGTTTGTTTTTGTGTGTGTGTTTTTGTATTTTCTGATTGTGTGTGTGTTTGTTTTTGTTTTTGTGTGTGTTTGTTTGTGTGTGTGTGTGTGTGTTTTTGTTTTTGTGTGTGTGTGTGTTTGTTTTTGTGTGTGTGTTTGTGTGTGTGTGTTTTTTTGTTATTGTGTGTGTGTATTTGTTTGTGTGTGTGTGTGTGTTTGTTTTTGTGTGTGTGTGTGTGTGTGTCTTTGCTTTTGTGTGTGTGTGTTTGTGTTTGTTTTTGTGTGTGTGTCTGTGTGTGTTTGTCTTTGTTTATGTGTGTGTGTGTTTTTGGTTTTGTGTGTGTGTGAGTGTGTCTGTTTGTTTTTGTGTGTGTGTGTTTTTTTGTTTTTGTGTGTGTGTGTGTTTTTTTTTGTTTGTGTCTGTGTGTGTTTGAGTGTGTTTTTTAGTTTTTGTGTGTGTGTGTGTGTTTGTTTTTGTGTCTGTGTGTTTGTGTGTGTTTTTTTGTTGGTGTGTGTGCGTGTTTTTGTTTTTGTGTGTGTGTTACTTTTTGTTTTTGTGTGTGTTTGTGTGTGTGTTTTTGTTTTTGTGTATGTGTGTTTTTTGTTTTTGTGTGTGTGTGTTTCTTTTTGTGTGTGTGTTTGTGTGTTTGTTTTTGTGTGTGTGTGTGTTTTTGTTTTTGTGTGTGTGTTTTTGTTTGTGTGTGTGTGTGTGTTTGTTTATGTGTGTGTATTTTTTTGTTTTTGTGTGTGTGTGTTTTTTGTTTTTGTGTGTGTGTTTGTTTGTGTGTGTGTGTGTTTGTTTTTGTTTTTGTGTGTGTGTGTTTGTGTGTGTGTTTTTTTGTTTTTGTGTGTGTGTGTGTTATTTTGTTTGTGTGTGTGTGTGTTTGAGTGTGTTTTTTTGTTTTTGTGTGTGTGTTTTTTTTGTGTGTATGTGTGTGTTTGTTTTTGTGTCTGTGTGTTTGTGTGTGTTTTTTTGTTGGTGTGTGTGCGTGTGTTTGTTTTTGTGTGTGTGTGTGTTTTTGTTTTTGTGTGTGTGTGTGTGTTTTTGTTTTTGTGTATGTGTGTGTTTGATTTTGTGTGTGTGTGTGTTTTTGTTTTTGTTTGTGTTTTTGTTTTTGTGTGTGTGAGTGTGTGTTTGTTTTTGTGTGTGTGTGTGTTTTTGTTTTTGTGTGTGTCTGTGTTTTTGTTTTGTGTGTGTGTGTGTTTGTTTTTGTGTGTGTGTGTGTTTTTGTTTTTGTGATTGTGTGTGTTTGTGTGTGTTTGTTTTTGTTTTTGTGTGTGTGTTTGTTTTTGTGTGTGTGTGTCTTTTTGTTTTTGTGTGTGTGTGTCTGTGTGTATGTTTTTGTTTTTGTGTGTGTGTGTGTTTTTGTTTTTGTGTGTGTGAGTGTGTTTTTGTTTGTGTGTTTGTGTGTATGTGTGTGTTTTTGTTTTTGTGTGTGTGTGAGAGTTTTTGTTTTTGTGTGTGTATGTGTTTTTTTGTTTTTGTGTGTGTGTTTTTTTGTTTGTGTGTGTGTGTGTCTTTGTTTTTTGTGTGTGTGTTTTTGTGTGTGTGTGTGTGTTTGTGTGTGTGTTTTTTGTTTTGGTGTGTGTGTGTTTGTTATTTGTGTGTGTGTGTGTGTTTGTTTTTGTGTGTGTGTGTTTTTTTGTTTGTGTGTGTGTGTGTGTGTTTGTTTTTTGTGTGTGTTTTTTTGTTTTTGTGTGTGTGTGTGTTTTTTTGTTTGTGTGTGTGTGTTTGAGTGTGTTTTTTTGTTTTTGTGTGTGTGTGTCTTTTTTTGTTTTTGTGTGTGTGTGTTTGTTTTTGTGTCTGTGTGTTTGTGTGTGTTTTTTTGTTGGTGTGTGTGCGTGTGTTTGTTTTTGTGTGTGTGTTACTTTTTGTTTTTGTGTGTGTTTGTGTGTGTGTTTTTGTTTTTGTGTATGTGTGTTTTTTGTTTGTGTATGTGTGTGTTTCTTTTTGTGTGTGTGTTTGTTTTTGTATGTGTGTTTTTGTTTGTGTGTGTATGTGTCTTTGTTTATGTGTGTGTGTTTTTGTTTTTGTGTGTGTTTGTATTTGTGTGTGTGTTTTTGTGTGTGTCTATTTTTTTGTTTTTGTGTGTGTGTGTGTGTGTTTTTGCTTTTGTGTGTGTGTTTTTGTTTGTGTGTGTGTGTGTTTGTGTGTGTGTTTTTTTGTTTTTGTGTTTATGTCGGTGTGTGTGTGTCTTTGTTTATGTGTGTGTGTGTTTTTGGTTTTGTGTGTGTGTGTGTGTGTGTTATTTTGTTTGTGTGTGTGTGTGTTTGAGTGTGTTTTTTTGTTTTTGTGTGTGTGTTTTTTTTTGTGTGTATGTGTGTGTTTGTTTTTGTGTCTGTGTGTTTGTGTGTGTTTTATTGTTGGTGTGTGTGCGTGTGTTTGTTTTTGTGTGTGTGTGTGGTTTTGTTTTTGTGTGTGTTTGTGTGTGTGTGTGTGTTTTTGTTTTTGTTTTTGTGTATGTGTGTGTTTGATTTTGTGTGTGTGTGTGTTTTTGTTTTTGTGTGTGTCTGTGTTTTTGTTTTGTGTGTGTGTGTGTTTGTTTGTGTGTGTGTGTGTGTGTGTTTTTGTTTTTGTGATTGTGTGTGTTTGTGTGTGTTTGGTTTTGTTTTTGTGTGTGTGTTTGTTTTTGTGTGTGTGTGTCTGTGTGTATGTTTTTGTTTTTGTGTGTGTGTGTGTTTTTGTTTTTGTGTGTGTGAGTATGTTTTTGTGTGTGTGTGTATGTGTGTGTTTTTGTTTTTGTGTGTGTGTGAGTGTTTTTGTTTTTGTGTGTGTGTGTGTTTTTTTGTTTTTGTGTGTGTGTTTTTTTGTTTGTGTGTGTGTGTGTTTGTTTTTTGTGTGTGTTTTTTTGTTTTTGTGTGTGTGTTTTTGTTTGTGTGTGTGTGTGTGTTTGAGTGTATTTTTTTGTTTTTGTGTGTGTGTGTCTTTTTGTTTTTGTCTGTGTGTTTGTTTTTGTGTCTGTGTGTTTGTGTGTGTTTTTTTGTTGGTGTGTGTGCGTGTGTTTGTTTTTGTGTGTGTGTTACTTTTTGTTTTTGTGTGTGTTTGTGTGTGTGTTTTTGTTTTTGTGTATGTGTGTTTTTTGTTTGTGTGTGTGTGTGTTTCTTTTTGTGTGTGTGTTTGTGTGTTTGTTTTTGTGTGTGTGTGTGTTTTTGTTTTTGTGTGTGTGTTTTTGTTTGTGTGTGTGTGTCTTTGTTTATGTGTGTGTGTTTTTGTTTTTGTGTGTATTTGTATTTGTGTGTGTGTGTGTGTTTTTGTGTGTGTGTATTTTTTTGTTTTTGTGTGTGTGTGTGTTTTTTTGTTTTTGTGTGTGTGTTTGTTTGTGTGTGTGTGTGTTTGTTTTTGTTTTTGTGTGTGTGTGTTTGTGTGTGTGTTTTTTTGTTTTTGTGTGTGTGTGTGTTTTTGCTTTTGTGTGTGTGTTTTTGTTTTTGTGTGTGTGTTTTTTTTTGTGTGTGTATGTGTGTGTGTTTGTTTTTGTGTGTGTGTGTGTGTTTGTTTTTGTGTGTATGTCGGTGTGTGTGTGTCTTTGTTTATGTGTGTGTGTGTTTTTGGTTTTGTGTGTGTGTGTGTGTCTGTTTGTTTTTTTGTGTGTGTGTTTTTTTGTTTTTGTGTGTGTGTGTGTGTGTGTTATTTTGTTTGTGTGTGTGTGTGTTTGAGTGTGTTTTTTTGTTTTTGTGTGTGTGGTTTTTTTTGTGTGTATGTGTGTGTTTGTTTTTGTGTCTGTGTATTTGTGTGTGTTTTTTTGTTGGTGTGTGTGCGCGTGTTTGTTTTTGTGTGTGTGTGTGTTTTTGTTTTTGTGTATGTTTGTGTGTGTGTGTGTGTTTTTGTTTTTGTTTTTGTGTATATGTGTGTTTGATTTTGTGTGTGTGTGTGTTTTTGTTTTTGTTTGTGTTTTTGTTTTTGTGTGTGTGAGTATGTGTTTGTTTTTGTGTGTGTGTGTGTTTTTGTTTTTGTGTGTGTCTGTGTTTTTGTTTTGTGTGTGTGTGTGTTTGTTTTTGTGTGTGTGTGTGTGTGTTTTTGTTTTTGTGATTGTGTGTGTTTGTGTGTGTTTGGTTTTGTTTTTGTGTGTGTGTTTGTTTTTGTGTGTGTGTCTTTTTGTTTGTGTGTGTGTGTGTCTGTGTGTATGTTTTTGTTTTTGTGTGTGTGTGTGTTTTTGTTTTTGTGTGTGTGAGTGTGTTTTTGTTTGTGTGTGTGTGTATGTGTGTGTTTTTGTTTTTGTGTGTGTGTGAGTGTTTTTGTTTTTGTGTGTGTGTGTGTTTTTTTGTTTTTGTGTGTGTGTTTTTTTGTTTGTGTGTGTGTGTGTTTGTTTTTTGTGTGTGTGTTTTTGTTTGTGTGTGTTTGTGTGTTTGTGTGTTTTTGTTTGTGTGTGTGTGTGTGTTTGTTTTTGTGTGTGTGTGTTTTGTTTTTGTGTGTGTGTTTTTTTTTTGTGTGTGTGTGTGTTTTTGTTTTTTCTGTGTGTGTGTTTGTTTTTGTGTGTGTGTTTTTGTATTTTGTGATTGTGTGTGTGATTGTTTTTGTTTTTGTGTGTGTTTGTTTGTGTGTGTGTGTGATTTTGTTTTTGTGTGTGTGTGTGTTTGTTTTTGTGTGTGTGTTTGTGTGTGTGTGTTTTTTTGTTATTGTGTGTGTGTATTTGTTTGTGTGTGTGTGTGTTTGTTTTCGTGTGTGTGTGTGTGTGTGTCTTTGCTTTTGTGTGTGTGTGTTTGTGTTTGTTTTTGTGTGTGTGTCTGTGTGTGTGTGTCTTTGTTTATGTGTGTGTGTGTTTTTGGTTTTGTGTGTGTGTGAGTGTGTCTGTTTGTTTTTGTGTGTGTGTGTTTTTTTGTTTTTGTGTGTGTGTGTGTTTTTTTTTGTTTGTGTGTGTGTGTGTTTGAGTGTGTTTTTTTGTTTTTATGTGTGTGTGTGTTTGTTTTTGTGTCTGTGTGTTTGTGTGTGTTTTTTTGTTGGTGTGTGTGCGTGTGTTTGTTTTTGTGTGTTTTACTTTTTGTTTTTGTGTGTGTTTGTGTGTGTGTTTTTGTTTTTGTGTATGTGTGTTTTTTGTTTGTGTGTGTGTGTGTTTCTTTTTGTGTGTGTGTTTGTGTGTTTGTTTTAGTGTGTGTGTGTGTGTGTTTTTGTGTGTGTGTTTTTGTTTGTGTGTGTGTTTGTTTATGTGTGTGTGTTTTTGTTTTGTGTGTGTTTGTATTTGTGTGTGTGTGTGTGTTTTTGTGTGTGTGTATTTTTTTGTTTTTGTGTGTGTGTGTTGTTTTTGTTTTTGTGTGTGTGTTTGTTTGTGTGTGTGTGTGTTTGTTTTTGTTTTTGTGTGTGTGTGTTTGTGTGTGTGTTTTTTTGTTTTTGTGTGTGTGTGTGTTTTTGTTTTTGTGTGTGTGTTTTTGTTTGTGTGTGTGTGTGTCTGTTTGTTTTTTTGTGTGTGTGTTTTTTTGTTTTTGTGTGTGTGTGTGTTATTTTGTTTGTGTGTGTGTGTGTTTGAGTGTGTTTTTTTGTTTTTGTGTGTGTGTTTTTTTTGTGTGTATGTGTGTGTTTGTTTTTGTGTCTGTGTGTTTGTGTGTGTTTTATTGTTGGTGTGTGTGCGTGTGTTTGTTTTTGTGTGTGTGTGTGTTTTTGTTTTTGTGTGTGTGTGTGTGTTTTTGTTTTTGTGTATGTGTGTGTTTGATTTTGTGTGTGTGTGTGTTTTTGTTTTTGTTTGTGTTTTTGTTTTTGTGTGTGTGAGTGTGTGTTTGTTTTTGTGTGTGTGTGTGTTTTTGTTTTTGTGTGTGTCTGTGTTTTTGTTTTGTGTGTGTGTGTTTGTTTTTGTGTGTGTGTGTGTTTTTGTTTTTGTGATTGTGTGTGTTTGTGTGTGTTTGTTTTTGTTTTTGTGTGTGTGTTTGTTTTTGTGTGTGTGTGTCTTTTTGTTTTTGTGTGTGTGTGTCTGTGTGTATGTTTTTGTTTTTGTGTGTGTGTGTGTTTTTGTTTTTGTGTGTGTGAGTGTGTTTTTGTTTGTGTGTTTGTGTGTATGTGTGTGTTTTTGTTTTTGTGTGTGTGTGAGAGTTTTTGTTTTTGTGTGTGTATGTCTTTGTTTTTTGTGTGTGTGTTTTTGTGTGTGTGTGTGTGTTTGTGTGTGTGTTTTTTGTTTTGGTGTGTGTGTGTTTGTTATTTGTGTGTGTGTGTGTTTGGTTTTGTGTGTGTGTGTGTTTTTGTTTTTGTTTGTGTTTTTGTTTTTGTGTGTGTGAGTGTGTGTTTGTTTTTGTGTGTGTGTGTGTTTTTGTTTTTGTGTGTGTCTGTGTTTTTGTTTTGTGTGTGTGTGTGTTTGTTTTTGTGTGTTTTTGTTTTTGTGATTGTGTGTGTTTGTGTGTGTTTGGTTTTATTTTTGTGTGTGTGTTTGTTTTTGTGTGTGTGTGTCTTTTTGGTTTTGTGTGTGTGTGTCTGTGTGTATGTTTTTGTTTTTGTGTGTGTGTTTTTGTGTGTGTGTGTGTTTCTTTTTGTGTGTGTGTTTGTGTGTTTGTTTTTGTGTGTGTGTGTGTTTTTGTTTTTGTGTGTGTGTTTTTGTTTGTGTGTGTGTGTGTCTTTGTTTATGTGTGTGTGTTTTTGTTTTTGTGTGTGTTTGTATTTGTGTGTGTGTGTGTGTTTTTGTGTGTGTGTATTTTTTTTTTTGTGTGTGTGTGTGTGTTTTTTTGTTTTTGTGTGTGTGTTTGTTTGTGTGTGTGTGTGTTTGTTTTTGTTTTTGTGTGTGTGTGTTTGTGTGTGTGTTTTTTTGTTTTTGTGTGTGTGTGTGTTTTTGCTTTTGTGTGTGTGTTTTTGTTTGTGTGTGTTTGTTTTTTATTTGTGTGTGTATGTGTGTGTGTTTGTTTTTGTGTGTGTGTGTGTGTTTGTTTTTGTGTGTGTGTCGGTGTGTGTGTGTCTTTGTTTATGTGTGTGTGTGTTTTTGGTTTTGTGTGTGTGTGTGTGTGTCTGTTTTTTTTTTTCTGTGTATTTTTTTGTTTTTGTGTGTGTGTGTGTGTGTGTGTTTGAGTGTGTTTTTTTGTTTTTGTGTGTGTGTTTTTGTTTTTGTTTGTGTTTTTGTTTTTGTGTGTGTGTGTGTTTTTGTTTTTGTGTGTGTCTGTGTTTTTGTTTTGTGTGTGTGTGTGTTTGTTTGTGTGTGTGTGTGTGTGTTTTTGTTTTTGTGATTGTGTGTGTTTGGTTTTGTTTTTGTGTGTGTGTTTGTTTTTGTGTGTGTGTGTCTGTGTGTATGTTTTTGTTTTTGTGTGTGTGTGTGTTTTTGTTTTTGTGTGTGTGAGTATGTTTTTGTTTGTGTGTGTGTGTATGTGTGTGTTTTTGTTTTTGTGTGTGTGTGAGTGTTTTTGTTTTTGTGTGTGTGTGTGTTTTTTTGTTTTTGTGTGTGTGTTTTTTTGTTTGTGTGTGTGTGTGTTTGTTTTTTGTGTGTGTTTTTTTGTTTTTGTGTGTGTGTTTTTGTTTGTGTGTGTGTGTGTTTGAGTGTATTTTTTTGTTTTTGTGTGTGTGTGTCTTTTTTTGTTTTTGTGTGTGTGTTTGTTTTTGTGTCTGTGTGTTTGTGTGTGTTTTTTTGTTGGTGTGTGTGCGTGTGTTTGTTTTTGTGTGTGTGTTACTTTTTGTTTTTGTGTGTGTTTGTGTGTGTGTTTTTGTTTTTGTGTATGTGTGTTTTTTGTTTGTGTGTGTGTGTGTTTCTTTTTGTGTGTGTGCTTGTGTGTTTGTTTTTGTGTGTGTTTGTGTTTTTGTGTGTGTGTTTTTGTTTGTGTGTGTGTGTCTTTGTTTATGTGTGTGTGTTTTTGTTTTTGTGTGTATTTGTATTTGTGTGTGTGTGTGTGTTTTTGTGTGTGTGTATTTTTTTTTGTGTGTGTGTGTTTTTTTGTTTTTGTGTGTGTGTTTGTTTGTGTGTGTGTGTGTTTGTTTTTGTTTTTGTGTGTGTGTGTTTGTGTGTGTGTTTTTTTGTTTTTGTGTGTGTGTGTGTTTTTGCTTTTGTGTGTGTGTTTTTGTTTGTGTGTGTGTGTTTTTTTTTGTGTGTGTATGTGTGTGTGTTTGTTTTTGTGTGTGTGTGTGTTTGTTTTTGTGTGTATGTCGGTGTGTGTGTGTCTTTGTTTATGTGTGTGTGTGTTTTTGGTTTTGTGTGTATGTGTGTGTGTCTGTTTGTTTTTTTGTGTGTGTGTTTTTTTGTTTTTGTGTGTGTGTGTGTGTGTGTTATTTTGTTTGTGTGTGTGTGTGTTTGAGTGTGTTTTTTTGTTTTTGTGTGTGTGGTTTTTTTTGTGTGTATGTGTGTGTTTGTTTTTGTGTCTGTGTATTTGTGTGTGTTTTTTTGTTGGTGTGTGTGCGTGTGTTTGTTTTTGTGTGTGTGTGTGTTTTTGTTTTTGTGTGTGTTTGTGTGTGTGTGTGTGTTTTTGTTTTTGTTTTTGTGTATGTGTGTGTTTGATTTTGTGTGTGTGTGTGTTTTTGTTTTTGTTTGTGTTTTTGTTTTTGTGTGTGTGAGTGTGTGTTTGTTTTTGTGTGTGTGTGTGTTTTTGTTTTTGTGTGTGTCTGTGTTTTTGTTTTGTGTGTGTGTGTGTTTATTTTTGTGTGTGTGTGTGTGTGTTTTTGTTTTTGTGATTGTGTGTGTTTGTGTGTGTTTGGTTTTGTTTTTGTGTGTGTGTTTGTTTTTGTGTGTGTGTCTTTTTGTTTTTGTGTGTGTGTGTCTGTGTGTATGTTTTTGTTTTTGTGTGTGTGTGTGTTTTTGTTTTTGTGTGTGTGAGTGTGTTTTTGTTTGTGTGTGTGTGTATGTGTGTGTTTTTGTTTTTGTGTGTGTGTGAGTGTTTTTGTTTTTGTGTGTGTGTGTGTTTTTTTGTTTTTGTGTGTGTGTTTTTTTTGTTTGTGTGTGTGTGTGTTTGTTTTTTGTGTGTTTGTTTTTGTTTGTGTGTGTTTGTGTGTTTGTGTGTTTTTGTTTGTGTGTGTTTTGTTTTTGTGTGTGTGTTTTTTTTTGTGTGTGTGTGTGTTTTTGTTTTTTCTGTGTGTGTGTTTGTTTTTGTGTGTGTGTTTTTGTATTTTGTGATTGTGTGTGTGTTTGTTTTTGTTTTTGTGTGTGTTTGTTTGTGTGTGTGTGTGTGTTTTTGTTTTTGTGTGTGTGTGTGTTTGTTTTTGTGTGTGTGTTTGTGTGTGTGTGTTTTTTTGTTATTGTGTGTGTGTATTTGTTTGTGTGTGTGTGTGTGTTTGTTTTTGTGTGTGTGTGTGTGTGTGTCTTTGCTTTTGTGTGTGTGTGTTTGTGTTTGTTTTTGTGTGTGTGTCTGTGTGTGTGTGTCTTTGTTTATGTGTGTGTGTGTTTTTGGTTTTGTGTGTGTGTGAGTGTGTCTGTTTGTTTTTGTGTGTGTGTGTTTTTTTGTTTTTGTGTGTGTGTGTGTTTTTTTTTGTTTGTGTGTGTGTGTGTTTGAGTGTGTTTTTTTGTTTTTGTGTGTGTGTGTGTGTTTGTTTTTGTGTCTGTGTGTTTGTGTGTGTTTTTTTGTTGGTGTGTGTGCGTGTGTTTGTTTTTGTGTGTGTGTTACTTTTTGTTTTTGTGTGTGTTTGTGTGTGTGTTTTTGTTTTTGTGTATGTGTGTTTTTTGTTTGTGTGTGTGTGTGTTTCTTTTTGTGTGTGTGTTTGTGTGTTTGTTTTTGTGTGTGTGTGTGTTTTTGTTTTTGTGTGTGTGTTTTTGTTTGTGTGTGTGTGTGTGTTTGTTTATGTGTGTGTGTTTTTGTTTTGTGTGTGTTTGTATTTGTGTGTGTGTGTGTGTTTTTGTGTGTGTGTATTTTTTTGTTTTTGTGTGTGTGTGTTTTTTTGTTTTTGTGTGTGTGTTTGTTTGTGTGTGTGTGTGTTTGTTTTTGTTTTTGTGTGTGTGTTTGTGTGTGTGTTTTTTTGTTTTTGTGTGTGTGTGTGTTTTTGTTTTTGTGTGTGTGTTTTTGTTTGTGTGTGTGTGTGTCTGTTTGTTTTTTTGTGTGTGTGTTTTTTTGTTTTTGTGTGTGTGTGTGTGTTATTTTGTTTGTGTGTGTGTGTGTTTGAGTGTGTTTTTTTGTTTTTGTGTGTGCGTGTGTTTGTTTTTGTGTGTGTGTGTTTTTGTTTTTGTGTGTGTGTGTGTGTTTTTGTTTTTGTGTATGTGTGTGTTTGATTTTGTGTGTGTGTGTGTTTTTGTTTTTGTTTGTGTTTTTGTTTTTGTGTGTGTGAGTGTGTGTTTGTTTTTGTGTGTGTGTGTGTTTTTATTTTTGTGTGTGTCTGTGTTTTTGTTTTGTGTGTGTGTGTGTTTGTTTTTGTATGTGTGTGTGTTTTTGTTTTTGTGATTGTGTGTGTTTGTGTGTGTTTGTTTTTGTTTTTGTGTGTGTTTGTTTTTGTGTGTGTGTGTCTTTTTGTTTTTGTGTGTGTGTCTGTGTGTATGTTTTTGTTTTTGTGTGTGTGTGTGTTTTTGTTTTTGTGTGTGTGAGTGTGTTTTTGTTTGTGTGTTTGTGTGTATGTGTGTGTTTTTGTTTTTGTGTGTGTGTGAGAGTTTTTGTTTTTGTGTGTGTATGTGTTTTTTTGTTTTTGTGTGTGTGTTTTTTTGTTTGTGTGTGTGTGTGGCTTTGTTTTTTGTGTGTGTGTTTTTGTGTGTGTGTGTGTGTTTGTGTGTGTGTTTTTTGTTTTGGTGTGTGTGTGTTTGTTATTTGTGTGTGTGTGTGTGTTTGGTTTTGTGTGTGTGTTTTTGTTTTTGTGATTGTGTGTGTTTGTGTGTGTTTGGTTTTATTTTTGTGTGTGTGTTTGTTTTTGTGTGTGTGTGTCTTTTTGGTTTTGTGTGTGAGTGTCTGTGTGTATGTTTTTGTTTTTGTGTGTGTGTTTTTGTGTGTGTGAGTGTGTTTTTGTTTGTGTGTGTGTGTATGTGTGTGTTTTTGTTTTTGTGTGTGTGTGAGTGTTTTTGTTTTTGTGTGTGTGTGTGTGTTTTTGTTTTTGTGTGTGTGTTTTTTTGTTTGTGTGTGTGTTTTTTTTGTTTTTGTGTGTGTGTGTCTTTTTTTGTTTTTGTGTGTGTGTGTGTTTGTTTTTGTGTCTGTGTGTTTGTGTGTGTTTTTTTGTTGGTGTGTGTGCGTGTGTTTGTTTTTGTGTGTGTGTAACTTTTTGTTTTTGTGTGTGTTTGTGTGTGTGTTTTTGTTTTTGTGTATGTGTGTTTTTTGTTTGTGTGTGTGTGTGTTTCTTTTTGTGTGTGTGTTTGTGTGTTTGTTTTTGTGTGTGTGTGTGTTTTTGTTTTTGTGTGTGTGTTTTTGTTTGTGTGTGTGTGTGTCTTTGTTTATGTGTGTGTGTTTTTGTTTTTGTGTGTGTTTGTATTTGTGTGTGTGTGTGTGTTTTTGTGTGTGTGTATTTTTTTTTTGTGTGTGTGTGTGTGTTTTTTTGTTTTTGTGTGTGTGTTTGTTTGTGTGTGTGTGTGTTTGTTTTTGTTTTTGTGTGTGTGTGTTTGTGTGTGTGTTTTTTTGTTTTTGTGTGTGTGTGTGTTTTTGCTTTTGTGTGTGTGTTTTTGTTTGTGTGTGTTTGTTTTTTATTTGTGTGTGTATGTGTGTGTGTTTGTTTTTGTGTGTGTGTGTGTGTTTGTTTTTGTGTGTGTGTCGGTGTGTGTGTGTCTTTGTTTATGTGTGTGTGTGTTTTTGGTTTTGTGTGTGTGTGTGTGAAATGGGCGAGGTACTAAATGAATACTTTGCATCAGTATTCACCAAAGAGAAGGAATTGGTAGATGTTGAGTCTGGAGAAGGGGGTGTAGATAGCCTGGGTCACATTGTGATCCAAAAAGACGAGGTGTTGGGTGTCTTAAAAAATATTAAGGTAGATAAGTCCCCAGGGCCGGATGGGATCTACCCCAGAATACTGAAGGAGGCTGGAGAGGAAATTGCTGAGGCCTTGACAGAAATCTTTGGATCCTCGCTGTCTTCAGGGCATGTCCCGGAGGACTGGAGAATAGCCAATGTTGTTCCTCTGTTTAAGAAGGGTGGCAGGGATAATCCCGGGAACTACAGGCCGGTGAGCCTTACTTCAGTGGTAGGGAAATTACTGGAGAGAATTCTTCGAGACAGGATCTACTCCCATTTGGAAGCAAATGGACGTATTAGTGAGAGGCAGCACGGTTTTGTGAAGGGGAGGTCGTGTCTCACTAACTTGATAGAGTTTTTCGAGGAGGTCACTAAGATGATTGATGCAGGTAGGGCAGTAGATGTTGTCTATATGGACTTCAGTAAGGCCTTTGACAAGGTCCCTCATGGTAGACTAGTACAAAAGGTGAAGTCACACGGGATCAGGGGTGAACTGGCAAGGTGGATACAGAACTGGCTAGGCCATAGAAGGCAGAGGGTAGCAATGGAGGGATGCTTTTCTAATTGGAGGGCTGTGACCAGTGGTGTTCCACAGGGATCAGTGCTGGGACCTTTGCTCTTTGTAGTATATATAAATGATTTGGAGGAAAATGTAACTGGTCTGATTAGTAAGTTTGCAGACGACACAAAGGTTGGTGGAATTGCGGATAGCGATGAGGACTGTCTGAGGATACAGCAGGATTTAGATTGTCTGGAGACTTGGGCGGAGAGATGGCAGATGGAGTTTAACCTGGACAAATGTGAGGTAATGCATTTTGGAAGGGCTAATGCAGGTAGGGAATATACAGTGAATGGTAGAACCCTCAAGAGTATTGAAAGTCAAAGAGATCTAGGAGTACAGGTCCACAGATCACTGAAAGGGGCTACACAGGTGGAGAAGGTAGTCAAGAAGGCATACGGCATGCTTGCCTTCATTGGCCGGGGCATTGAGTATAAGAATTGGCAAGTCATGTTGCAGCTGTATAGAACCTTAGTTAGGCCACACTTGGAGTATAGTGTTCAATTCTGGTCGCCACACTACCAGAAGGATGTGGAGGCTTTAGAGAGGGTGCAGAAGAGATTTACCAGAATGTTGCCTGGTATGGAGGGCATAAGCTATGAGGAGCGATTGAATAAACTCGGTTTGTTCTCACTGGAACGAAGGAGGTTGAGGGGCGACCTGATAGAGGTATACAAAATTATGAGGGGCATAGACAGAGTGGATAGTCAGAGGCTTTTCCCCAGGGTAGAGGGGTCAATTACTAGGGGGCATAGGTTTAAGGTGAGAGGGGCAAAGTTTAGAGTAGATGTACGAGGCAAGTTTTTTACGCAGAGGGTAGTGGGTGCCTGGAACTCACTACCGGAGGAGGTAGTGGAGGCAGGGACGATAGGGACATTTAAGGGGCATCTTGACAAATATATGAATAGGATGGGAATAGAAGGATACGGACCCAGGAAGTGTAGAAGATTGTAGTTTAGTCGGGCAGTATGGTCGGCACGGGCTTGGAGGGCCGAAGGGCCTGTTCCTGTGCTGTACATTTCTTTGTTCTTTGTTCTTTGTGTGTGTCTGTTTTTTTTTTTTGTGTGTATTTTTTTGTTTTTGTGTGTGTGTGTGTGTGTGTGTGTGTTTGAGTGTGTTTTTTTGTTTTTGTGTGTGTGTTTTTTTTTGTGTGTATGTGTGTGTTTGTTTTTGTGTCTGTGTGTTTGTGTGTGTTTTTTTGTTGGTGTGTGTGCGTGTGTTTGTTTTTTTGTGTGTGTGTGTATTTGTTTTTGTGTGTGTTTGTGTGTGTGTGTGTGTTTTGTTTTTGTGTATGTGTGTGTTTGATTTTGTGTGTGTGTGTGTTTTTGTTTTTGTTTGTGTTTTTGTTTTTGTGTGTGTGAGTGTGTGTTTGTTTTTGTGTGTGTCTGTGTTTTTGTTTTGTGTGTGTGTGTGTTTGTTTTTGTGTGTGTGTGTGTGTGTTTTTGTTTTTGTGATTGTGTGTGTTTGTGTGTGTTTGTTTTTGTTTTTGTGTGTGTGTTTGTTTTTGTGTGTGTGTGTCTTTTTGTTTTTGTGTGTGTGTGTCTGTGTGTATGTTTTTGTTTTTGTGTGTGTGTGTGTTTTTTGTTTTTGTGTGTGTGAGTGTGTTTTTGTTTGTGTGTGTGTGTATGTGTGTGTTTTTGTTTTTGTGTGTGTGTGAGTGTTTTTGTTTTTGTGTGTGTGTGTGTTTTTTTGTTTTTGTGTGTGTGTTTTTTTGTTTGTGTGTGTGTGTGTTTGTTTTTTGTGTGTGTGTGTGTGTGTTTGTGTGTGTGTTTTTTGTTTTGGTGTGTGTGTGTTTGTTTTTTGTGTGTGTGTGTGTTTGATTTTTGTGTGTGTGTTTTTGTTTGTGTGTTTGTGTGTTTTTGTTTGTGTGTGTGTGTGTGTGTTTTTGTTTTTGTGTGTGTGTGTTTTTTTGTTTTTGTGTGTGTGTTTTTTTGTGTGTGTGTGTTTTTGTTTTTACTGTGTGTGTGTTGTTTTTGTGTGTGTCTTTTTGTATTTTGTGATTGTGTGTGTGTTTGTTTTTGTTTTTGTGTGTGTTTGTTTGTGTGTGTGTGTGTTTTTTTGTTTTTGTGTGTGTGTGTGTTTGTTTTTGTGTGTGTGTTTGTGTGTGTGTGTGTTTGTGTGTTTTTGTTTGTGTGTGTGTGTGTGTTTTTGTTTTTGTGTGTGTGTGTTTTTTTTGTGTGTGTGTGTTTTTGTTTTTACTGTGTGTGTTTTTGTTTTTGTGTGTGTGTGTTTGTTTGTGTGTGTGTGTGTGTGTGTTTTTATTTTTGTGTGTGTGTTTTTGTTTGTGTGTGTGTGTTTGTTTTTGTGTGTGTGTGTGTATGTGTGTGTCTTTGCTTTTGTGTGTGTGTGTGTTGGTTTTTGTGTGTGTGTCTGTGTGTGTGTGTCTTTGTTTATGTGTGTGTGTGTTTTTGGTTTTGTGTGTGTGTTTGTTTTTGTGTGTGTGTGTCTTTTTGTTTTTGTGTGTGTGTGTCTGTGTGTATGTTTTTGTTTTTGTGTGTGTGTGTGTTTTTTGTTTTTGTGTGTATGAGTGTGTTTTTGTTTGTGTGTGTGTGTATGTGTGTGTTTTTGTTTTTGTGTGTGTGTGAGTGTTTTTGTTTTTGTGTGTGTGTGTGTTTTTTTGTTTTTGTGTGTGTGTTTTTTTGTTTGTGTGTGTGTGTGTTTGTTTTTTGTGTGTGTGTGTGTGTGTGTTTGTGTGTGTGTTTTTTGTTTTGGTGTGTGTGTGTTTGTTTTTTGTGTGTGTGTGTGTGTTTGATTTTTGTGTGTGTGTTTTTGTTTGTGTGTTTGTGTGTTTTTGTTTGTGTGTGTGTGTGTGTGTTTTTGTTTTTGTGTGTGTGTGTGTTTTTGTTTTTGTGTGTGTGTTTTTTTGTGTGTGTGTGTTTTTGTTTTTACTGTGTGTGTGTTGTTTTTGTGTGTGTCTTTTTGTATTTTGTGATTGTGTGTGTGTTTGTTTTTGTTTTTGTGTGTGTTTGTTTGTGTGTGTGTGTGTTTTTTTGTTTTTGTGTGTGTGTGTGTTTGTTTTTGTGTGTGTGTTTGTGTGTGTGTGTGTTTGTGTGTTTTTGTTTGTGTGTGTGTGTGTGTGTTTTTGTTTTTGTGTGTGTGTGTTTTTTTTGTGTGTGTGTGTTTTTGTTTTTACTGTGTGTGTTTTTGTTTTTGTGTGTGTGTTTTTGTTTGTGTGTGTGTGTGTGTGTGTTTTTATTTTTGTGTGTGTGTTTTTGTTTGTGTGTGTGTGTTTGTTTTTGTGTGTGTTTGTGTATGTGTGTGTCTTTGCTTTTGTGTGTGTGTGTGTTGGTTTTTGTGTGTGTCTGTGTGTGTGTGTCTTTGTTTATGTGTGTGTGTGTTTTTGGTTTTGTGTGTGTGAGTGTGTCTGTTTTTGTCTGTGTGTGTATTTTTGTTTTTGTGTGTGTGTGTGTTTTTTTGTTTGTGTGTGTGTGTATGAGTGTGTTTTTTTTTTTTGTGTGTGTGTGTGTGTTTTTTTGTTTTTGTGTGTGTGTGTTTTTGTTTTTGTGTTTGTGTGTTTTTATTTGTTGGTGTGTGTGCGTGTGTTTGTTTTTGTGTGTGTGTGTTTTTGTTTTTGTGTGTGTCTGTGTGTGTGTGTCTGTTTTTGTTTTTGTGTATGTGTGTTTTTTGTTTGTGTGTGTGTGTGTGTGTTTATTTTTGTGTGTGTGTTTGTGTGTGTGTGTGTGTTTGTTTTTGTGTGCGTGTATGTTTGTTTTTGTGTGTGTGTTTTTGTTTTTTGTGTGTGTCTGTGTTTGTCTTTGTGTGTGTGTGTGTTTTTGTGTGTGTGTGTGTGTTTTGTGTGTGTTTGTGTGTGTGTTTTTTTGTTTTTGTGTGTGTGTGTGTTTCTTTTTGTGTGTGTGTTTATTTTTGTGTGTGTGTGTGTTTTTGTTTTTTGTGTGAGTTTTTGTGTGTGTGTGTTTTTTTGTTTGTGTGTGTGTTTTTGTTTGTGTGTGTGTTTTCGTTTTTGTGTGTGTTTTTGGTTTTTGTGTATGTGTGTGTTTTATTGTTTTTTTTGTGTGTATATGTGTGTGTTTTTGTTTGTGTTAGTCTGTGCGTGTGTTTTTGTTTTTGTGTGTGTTATTTTGTTTTTGTGTGTGTGTGTTTATCTTGTTTTTGCGTGTGTGTGTATGTTTTTCTTTTCGTGTGTGCGTGCGGTTTTTGTTGTTTTTGTCTGTTTGTGTGTGTGTTTTTTTGTTTGTGTGTGTGTTTTTGTGTGTGTGTGTTTTTGTGTGTGTGAGTGTGTTTTTGTTTTTGTTTGCGTGTTTTTTTGTTTTTGTGTGTGTGTGAGTGTTTTTGTTTTTGTGCGTGTGTGTTTTTTTGTTTTTGTGTGTGTTTTTTGTTTGCGTGTTTTTTTGTTTTTGTGTGTGTGTGTGTTTTTGTTTTTGTGCGTGTGTGTTTTTTTGTTTTTGTGTGTGTTTTTTGTTTGTGTGTCTGTGTTTTTTTTTTGTGTGTGTGTGTTTTTGTTTAAGTGTGTGTGTGTTTTTGATTTTGTGTGTGAGTGTGTGTTTGTTTTTGTGTGTGTGTGTTTTTTTGTTTTTGTGTGTGTGTTTTTGTTTGTGTGTGTGTGTGTTTGTGTGTGTGTTTGTTTTTGTGTGTGTGTATTTTTTTTGTGTGTGTGTGGTTTTTTTGTTTTTGTGTGTGTGTGTGTTTATTTTTGTATGTGCGTGTGTGTTTGTTTTTGTGGGTGTGTGTGCGTGTGTTTTTGTTTTTGTGTGTGTGTTTGTGTGTGTTTTTTTGTTTTTGTGTCTGTGTGTGTTTGTGTGTTTTTTTGTTTTTGTGTGTGTGTGTGTGTTTTTTTGTTTTGTGTGTGTTTGTGTGTGTGTGTGTTGTTTTTGTGTGTGCGTGTGTATTTTGTTTTTGTGTGTGTGTATGTTTTTTTTTTGTGTGTGCGTGCGGTTTTTTTTGTTTTTGTGTGTTTGTGTGTGTGTTTTTTTGTTTGTGTGTGTGTGTGTGTTTGTGTGTGTGTGTGTGTGTGTTTTTGTTTTTGTGTGTGTGCGTGTTTTTGTTTTTGTGTGTGTGTGTGTTTGTTTTTGTGTGTGTGTTTTTGTTTTTTATGTGTGTCTGTGTTTGTCTTTGTGTGTGTGTGTGTTTTTGTGTGTGTGTGTTTTTTTGTGTGTTTGTGTGTGCGTGTTTTTTTGTTTTTGTGTGTGTGTGTGTTTTTATTTTTGTGTGTGTTTTTATTTTTGTGTGTGTGTGTGTTTTTGTTTTTTGTGTGTGTTTGTTTTTGTGTGTGTTTTTGTGTGTGTGTGTGTTTTTTTGTTTGTGTGAGTGTGTTTTTGTTTTTGTGTGTGTCTGTGTGTGTTTGTTTTTGTGTGTGTGTGTGTTTTTTTGTTTGTGTGTGTGTGTTTTCGTTTTTGTGTGTATTTTTGGTTTTTCTGTATGTGTGTGTTTTATTGTTTATTTTGTGTGTTTCTGTGTGTGTTTTTGTTTGTGTTTGTCTGTGTGTGTGTTTTTGTTTTTGTGTGTGTGTGTGTTATTTTGTTTTTGTGTGTGTGTGTGTTTATCTTGTTTTGGCGTGTGTGTGTATGTTTTTGTTTTTGTGTGTGCATGCGGTTTTTGTTGTTTTTGTCTGTTTGTGTGTGTGTTTTTTTGTTTGTGTGTGTGTTTTTGTGTGTGTCAGTGTGTTTTTGTTTTTGTGTGCGTGTTTTTTTGTTTTTGTGTGTGTGTGAGTGTTTTTGTTTTTGTGCGTGTGTGTTTTTTTTGTTTTTGTGTGTGTTTTTTGTTTGTGTGTGTGTTTTTGTGTGTGTGAGTGTGTTTTTGTTTTTGTGTGCGTGTTTTGTTGTTTTTGTGTGTGTGTGAGTGTTTTTGTTTTTGTGCGTGTGTGTTTTTTTTGTTTTTGTGTGTGTTTTTTGTTTGTGTGTGTGTTATTTTGTTTTTGTGTGTGTGTGTGTTTATCTTGTTTTAGCGTTTGTGTGTATGTTTTTGTTTTTGTGTGTGCGTGCGGTTTTTGTTGTTTTTGTCTGTTTGTGTGTTTGTTTTTTTGTTTGTGTGTGTGTGTGTGTTTGTTTTTGTTTTTGTGTGTGTGCGTGTTTTTGTTTTTGTGTGTGTGTGTGTTTGTTTTTGTGTGTGTGTTTTTGTGTGTGTGTGTTTTTTTTGTGTGTGTTTTTTTGTTTTTTGTGTGTGTGTGTGTGTTTTTCTTTTTGTGTGTGTGTGTTTGTTTTTGTGTGTGTGTGTGTTTTTGTTTTTTATGTGTGTTTGCTTTTGTGTGTGTGTATGTTTTTGTGAGTGTGTGTGTTTTTTTGTTTATGTGTGTGTGTGTGTGAGTGTGTTTTTGTTTTTGTGTGTGTCTGTGTGTGTTTGTTTGTGTGTGTGTGTGTTTTTTTTTGTTTGTGTGTGTGTGTTTTCGTTTTTGTGTGTGTTTTTGGTTTTTGTGTATGTGTGTGTTTTATTGCTTTTGTCTGTGTGTATATGTGTGGGTTTTTGTCTGTGTTTGTCTGTGTGTGTGTTTTTGTTTTTGTGTGTGTGTGTGTTATTTTGTTTTTGTCTGTGTGTGTGTTTATCGTGTTTTTGCGTGTGTGTGTGTGTTTTTGTTTTTGTGTGTCTGCGTCTGTGTGTTTTATTTGTGTGTGTGCGGTTTTTTTGTTTTTGCATGTATGTGCGTGTGTGTTTTTGTGTGTGTGTCTGTGTGTGTGTGTCTTTGTTTATGTGTGTGTGTGTTTTTGGTTTCGTGTGTGTGTGTGAGTGTGTTTGTTTGTTTTTGTGTGTGTGTGTGTGTTTTTTTGTTTTTGTGTGTGTGTGTGTATGTGTGTGTTTTTTGTTTTTGTGTGTGTTTTTGTTTGTGTGTGTGCGTTTTTTTGTTTGTGTGTATTTATTTGTTTGTGTGTGTGTGTGTTTGTTTGTCTGTGTGTGTGTTTTTTTGTTTGTGTGTGTGTGTGTGTGTGTTTCTTTTTGTGTGTGTGTGTGTGTGTTTTTTGTTTTGGTGTGTGTGTGTTTGTTTTTGTTTGTGTGTGTGTTTTTGTTTTTGTGTGTGTCTGTATTTTTGTTTTGTGTGTGTGTGTGTTTGTTTTTGTGTGTGTGTGTGTGTGTTTTTGTTTTTGTGATTGTGTGTGTTTGTGTGTGTTTGGTTTTGTGTGTGTGTTTGTTTTTGTATGTGTGTGTCTTTTTGTTTTTGTGTGTGTGTGTCTGTGTGTATGTTTTTGTTTTTGTGTGTGAGTGTTTTTGTTTTTGTGTGTGTGAGTGTGTTTTTGTTTGTGTGTGTGTGTATGTGTGTGTTTTTGTTTTTGTGTGTGTGTGAGTGTTTTTGTTTTTGTGTGTGTGTGTGTTTGTTTTTGTGTGTGTGTTTTTGTTTTTTGTGTGTGCCTGTGTTTGTCTTTGTGTGTGTGTGTTTGTGTGTGTGTGTGTGTTTTTTGTGTGTGTTTGTGTTTTTGTTTTTTGTGTGTGTTTGTTTTTGTGTGTGTTTTTGTGTGTGTGTGTTTTTTTGATTGTGTGTGTGTGTGAGTGTGTTTTTGTTTTTGTCTGTGTGTGTGTTTATCTTGTTTTTGCGTGTGTGTGTGTGTTTTTGTATTTGTGTGTCTGCGTCTGTGTGTTTTATTTGTGTGTGTGCGTTTTTTTTGTTTTTGCATGTGTGTGCGTGTGTGTTTTTGTGTGTGTGTGTGTATGTGTGTGTGTTTGTTTTTCTGTGTGTGTGTGTTGTTTTTGTGTGTGTGTCTGTGTGTGTGTGTCTTTGTTTATGTGTGTGTGTGTTTTTGGTTTTGTGTGTGTGTGTGAGTGTGTGTGTTTTTGTTTTTGTGCGTGTGTGTGTTTTTGTTTTTGTGTGTGCGTGTGTGTGTTTGTTTGTTTTTGTGTGTGTGTGTGTGTTTTTGTTTTTGTGTGTGTGTGTGCATGTGTGTGTTTTTTGTTTTTGTGTGTGTTTTTGTTTTTGTTTGTGTGTGTGTGTTTTTTTGTTTGTGTGTGTTTATTTGTTTGTGTGTGGGTGATTGTTTGTCTGTGTGTGTTTTTGTTTTTGTGTGTGTGTGTGTTTTTGTTTTGTGTGTGTGTGTGTGTTTTTGTTTTTGTGTGCGTGTGTTTTTTTGTTTGTGTGTGTGTTTCTTTTTGTGTGTGTGTGTGTGTTTTTTGTTTTGGTGTGTGTGTGTTTTTTTTTGTGTGTGTGTGTGTTTGATTTTGTGTGTGTGTGTTTTTGTTTTTGTTTGTGTTTTTGTTTTTGTGTGTGTGAGTGTGTGTTTGTTTTTGTTTGTGTGTGTGTTTTTGTTTTTGTGTGTGTCTGTGTTTTTTTTGTGTGTGTTTGTTTTTGTGTGTGTGTGTGTGTGTTTTTGTGATTGTGTGTGTTTGTGTGTGTTTGGTTTTGTTTTTGTGTGTGTGTTTGTTTTTGTGTGTGTGTGTCTTTTTGTTTTTGTGTGTGTGTGTCTGTGTGTATGTTTTTGTTTTTGTGTGTGTGTGTGTTTTTGTTTTTGTGTGTGTGAGTGTGTTTTTGTTTGTGTGTGTGTGTATGTGTGAGTTTATGTTTTTGTGTGTGTGTGAGTGTTTTTGTTTTTGTGTGTGTGTGTGTTTGTTTGTGTGTGTGTGTTTTTGTTTTTTGTGTGTGTCTGTCTTTGTCTTTGTGTGTGTGTGTGTGTTTTTGTGTGTGTGTGTGTTTTTTTTGTGTGTGTTTGTGTGTGTGTTTTTTTTTGTTTTTGTGTGTGTGTGTGTGTTTTTCTTTTGTGTGTGTGTTTGTTTGTGTGTGTGTGAGTGTGTTTTTGTTTTTGTGTGTGTCTGTGTGTGTTTGCTTTTGTGTGTGTGTATGTTTTTGTGAGTGTGTGTTTTTTTGTTTATGTGTGTGTGTGTGAGTGTGTTTTTGTTTTTGTGTGTGTCTGTGTGTGTTTGTTTGTGTGTGTGTGTGTTTTTTTTTGTTTGTGTGTGTGTGTTTTCGTTTTTGTGTGTGTTTTTGGTTTTTGTGTATGTGTGTGTTTTATTGCTTTTGTGTGTGTGTATATGTGTGGGTTTTTGTCTGTGTTTGTCTGTGTGTGTGTTTTTGTTTTTGTGTGTGTGTGTGTTATTTTGTTTTTGTCTGTGTGTGTGTTTATCGTGTTTTTGCGTGTGTGTGTGTGTTTTTGTTTTTGTGTGTCTGCGTCTGTGTGTTTTATTTGTGTGTGTGCGGTTTTTTGTTTTTGCATGTATGTGCGTGTGTGTTTTTGTGTGTGTGTCTGTGTGTGTGTGTCTTTGTTTATGTGTGTGTGTGTTTTTGGTTTCGTGTGTGTGTGTGAGTGTGTTTGTTTGTTTTTGTGTGTGTGTGTGTGTTTTTGTTTTTTTGTGTGTGTGTGTATGTGTGTGTTTTTTGTTTTTGTGTGTGTTTTTGTTTGTGTGTGTGTGTTTTTTTGTTTGTGTGTATTTATTTGTTTGTGTGTGTGTGTGTTTGTTTGTCTGTGTGTGTGTTTTTTTGTTTGTGTGTGTGTGTGTGTGTGTTTCTTTTTGTGTGTGTGTGTGTGTGTTTTTTGTTTTGGTGTGTGTGTGTTTTTTTTTTGTGTGTGTGTGTTTGATTTTGTGTGTGTGTGTGTTTTTGTTTTTGTTTGTGTTTTTGTTTTTGTGTGTGTGAGTGTGTGTTTGTTTTTGTTTGTGTGTGTGTTTTTGTTTTTGTGTGTGTCTGTATTTTTGTTTTGTGTGTGTGTGTGTTTGTTTTTGTGTGTGTGTGTGTGTGTTTTTGTTTTTGTGATTGTGTGTGTTTGTGTGTGTTTGGTTTTGTGTGTGTGTTTGTTTTTGTATGTGTGTGTCTTTTTGTTTTTGTGTGTGTGTGTCTGTGTGTATGTTTTTGTTTTTGTGTGTGAGTGTTTTTGTTTTTGTGTGTGTGAGTGTGTTTTTGTTTGTGTGTGTGTGTATGTGTGTGTTTTTGTTTTTGTGTGTGTGTGAGTGTTTTTGTTTTTGTGTGTGTGTGTGTTTGTTTTTGTGTGTGTGTTTTTGTTTTTTGTGTGTGCCTGTGTTTGTCTTTGTGTGTGTGTGTTTGTGTGTGTGTGTGTTTTTTTTGTGTGTGTTTGTGTTTTTGTTTTTTGTGTGTGTTTGTTTTTGTGTGTGTTTTTGTGTGTGTGTGTGTTTTTTTGATTGTGTGTGTGTGTGAGTGTGTTTTTGTTTTTGTCTGTGTGTGTGTTTATCTTGTTTTTGCGTGTGTGTGTGTGTTTTTGTATTTGTGTGTCTGCGTCTGTGTGTTTTATTTGTGTGTGTGCGTTTTTTTTGTTTTTGCATGTGTGTGCGTGTGTGTTTTTGTGTGTGTGTGTGTATGTGTGTGTGTTTGTTTTTCTGTGTGTGTGTGTTGTTTTTGTGTGTGTGTCTGTGTGTGTGTGTCTTTGTTTATGTGTGTGTGTGTTTTTGGTTTTGTGTGTGTGTGTGAGTGTGTGTGTTTTTGTTTTTGTGCGTGTGTGTGTTTTTGTTTTTGTGTGTGCGTGTGTGTGTTTGTTTGCTTTTGTGTGTGTGTGTGTGTTTTTGTTTTTGTGTGTGTGTGTGCATGTGTGTGTTTTTTGTTTTTGTGTGTGTTTTTGTTTTTGTTTGTGTGTGTGTTTTTTTGTTTGTGTGTGTTTATTTGTTTGTGTGTGGGTGATTGTTTGTCTGTGTGTGTTTTTGTTTTTGTGTGTGTGTGTGTTTTTGTTTTGTGTGTGTGTGTGTGTTTTTGTTTTTGTGTGCGTGTGTTTTTTTGTTTGTGTGTGTGTTTCTTTTTGTGTGTGTGTGTGTGTTTTTTGTTTTGGTGTGTGTGTGTTTTTTTTTGTGTGTGTGTGTGTTTAATTTTGTGTGTGTGTGTTTTTGTTTTTGTTTGTGTTTTTGTGATTGTGTGTGTGTGTCTGTGTGTATGTTTTTGTTTTTGTGTGTGTGTGTGTTTTTGTTTTTGTGTGTGTGAGTGTGTTTTTGTTTGTGTGTGTGTGTGAGTGTTTTTGTTTTTGTGTGTGTGTGTGTTTGTTTGTGTGTGTGTGTTTTTGTTTTTTGTGTGTGTCTGTCTTTGTCTTTGTGTGTGTGTGTGTGTTTTTGTGTGTGTGTGTGTTTTTTTTGTGTGTGTTTGTGTGTGTGTTTTTTTTTGTTTTTGTGTGTGTGTGTGTGTTTTTCTTTTGTGTGTGTGTTTATTTGTGTGTGTGTGTGTGTGTTTGTTTTTTGTGTGTGTTTGTTTTTGTGTGTGTTTTTGTGTGTGTGTGTTTTTTTGTTTGTGTGTGTGTGAGTGTGTTTTTGTTTTTGTGTGTGTCTGTGTGTGTTTGTTTTTGTGTGTGTGTGTTTTTGTTTGTGTTTGTCTGTGTGTGTGTTTTCGTTTTTGTGTGTGTTTTTGGTTTTTGTTTTTGTGTGTGTGTGTGTTTATCTTGTTTTTGCGTGTGTGTATGTTTTTGTTTTTGTGTGTGCGTGCGGTTTTTGTTGTTTTTGTCTGTTTGTGTGTGTGTTTTTTTGTTTGTGTGTGTGTTTTTGTGTGTGTGTGTTTTTGTGTGTGTGAGTGTGTTTTTGTATTTGTGTGTGTGTGAGTGTTTTTGTTTTTGTGCGTGTGTGTTTTTTTGTTTTTGTGTGTGTTTTTTGTTTGTGTGTGTGTGTTTGTTTTTTGTGTGTGTGTGTTTTTGTTTAAGTGTGTGTGTGTTTTTGATTTTGTGTGTGTGTGTGTTTGTTTTTGTGTGTGTGTGTTTTTTTGTTTTTGTGTGTGTGTTTTTGTTTGTGTGTGTGTGTGTTTGTGTGTGTGTTTGTTTTTGTGTGTGTGTATTTTTTTTGTGTGTGTGTGTGTGTTTTTTTGTTTTTGTGAGTGTGTGTGTGTTTTTTTTTTCATTTTTGCGGATGTGTGTGTCTGTGTGTTTGTTTTTGTGTGTCTGCGTCTGTGTGTGTTTTTTTTGTGTGTGTGTGTTTTTTTTGTTTTTGTGTGTGTGTGTTTTTATTTTTGTATGTGCGTGTGTGTTTGTTTTTGTGGGTGTGTGTGCGTGTGTTTTTGTTTTTGTGTGTGTGTTTGTGTGTGTATTTTTGTTTTTGTGTGTGTGTTTTTGTTTTTGTGTGTGGGTTTTTGTTTGTGTGTCTATGTGTGTTTGTGTGTTTTTTTGTTTTTGTGTGTGTGTGTGTGTGTGTGTTTCTATTTGTGTGTGTGTGTGTGTGTTTTTTTGTTTTGTGTGTGTTTGTGTGTGTGTGTGTGTTGTTTTTGTGTGTACGTGTGTATTTTGTTTTTGTGTGTGTGTATGTTTTTGTTTTTGTGTGTGCGTGCGGTTTTTTTTGTTTTTGTGTGTTTGTGTGTGTGTTTTTTTGTTTGTGTGTGTGTGTGTGTTTTTGTGTGTGTGTGTGTGTTTTTGTTTTTGTGTGTGTGCGTGTTTTTGTTTTTGTGTGTGTGTGTGGTTGTTTTTGTGTGTGTGTTTTTGTTTTTTGTGTGTGTGAGTGTGTTTTTGTTTTTGTGTGCGTATTTTTTTGTTTTTGTGTGTGTGTGAGTGTTTTTGTTTTTGTGCGTGTGTGTCTTTTTGTTTTTGTGTGTGTTTTTTGTTTGTGTGTGTGTGTTTGTTTTTTGTGTGTGTGTGTTTTTGTTTAAGTGTGTGTGTGTTTTTGATTTTGTGTGTGAGTGTGTGTTTGTTTTTGTGTGTGTGTGTTTTTTTGTTTTTGTGTGTGTGTTTTTGTTTGTGTGTGTGTGTTTGTGTGTGTGTTTGTTTTTGTGTGTGTGTATTTTTTTGTGTGTGTGTGTTTTTTTTTTGTTTTTCTGAGTGTGTGTGTGTTTTTTTTTCCATTTTTGCGGGTGTGTGTGTCTGTGTGTTTGTTTTTGTGTGTCTGCGTCTGTGTGTGTTTTTTTTTTGTGTGTGTGTGTTTTTTTGTTTGTGTGTGTGTGTTTTCGTTTTTGTGTGTGTTTTTGGTTTTTGTGTATGTGTGTGTTTTATTGTTTTTTGTGTGTATATGTGTGTGTTTTTGTTTGTGTTTGTCTGTGTGTGTGTTTTTGTTTTTGTGTGTGTGTGTGATATTTTGTTTGTGTGTGTGTGTGTGTTTATCTTGTTTTTGCGTGTGTGTGTATGTTTTTGTTTTTGTGTGTGCGTGCGGTTTTTGTTGTTTTTGTCTGTTTGTGTGTGTGTTTTTTTGTTTGTGTGTGTGTTTTTGTGTGTGTGTGTTTTTGTGTGTGTGAGTGTGTTTTTGTATTTGTGTGCGTGTTTTTTTGTTTTTGTGTGTGTGTGAGTGTTTTTGTTTTTGTGCGTGTGTGTTTTTTTGTTTTTGTGTGTGTTTTTTGTTTGTGTGTGTTTGTTTTTTGTGTGTGTGTGTTTTTGTTTAAGTGTGTGTGTGTTTTTGATTTTGTGTGTGAGTGTGTGTTTGTTTTTGTGTGTGTGTGTTTTTTTGTTTTTGTGTGTGTGTTTTTGTTTGTGTGTGTGTGTTTGTGTGTGTGTTTGTTTTTGTGTGTGTGTATTTTTTTTGTGTGTGTGTGTGTTTTTTTGTTTTTGTGAGTGTGTGTGTGTTCTTTTTCATTTTTGCGGATGTGTGTGTCTGTGTGTTTGTTTTTGTGTGTCTGCGTCTGTGTGTGTTTTTTTTGTGTGTGTGTGTTTTTTTTGTTTTTGTGTGTGTGTGTTTTTATTTTTGTATGTGCGTGTGTGTTTGTTTTTGTGGGTGTGTGTGCGTGTGTTTTTGTTTTTGTGTGTGTGTTTGTGTGTGTATTTTTGTTTTTGTGTGTGTGTTTTTGTTTTTGTGTGTGGGTTTTTGTTTGTGTGTCTGTGTGTGTTTGTGTGTTTTTTTGTTTTTGTGTGTGTGTGTGTGTGTGTGTGTTTCTATTTGTGTGTGTGTGTGTGTTTTTTTGTTTTGTGTGTGTTTGTGTGTGTGTGTGTTGTTTTTGTGTGTACGTGTGTATTTTGTTTTTGTGTGTGTGTATGTTTTTGTTTTTGTGTGTGCGTGCGGTTTTTTTTTGTTTTTGTGTGTTTGTGTGTGTGTTTTTTTGTTTGTGTGTGTGTGTGTGTTTTTGTGTGTGTGTGTGTTTTTGTTTTTGTGTGTGTGCGTGTTTTTGTTTTTGTGTGTGTGTGTGGTTGTTTTTGTGTGTGTGTTTTTGTTTTTTGTGTGTGTGAGTGTGTTTTTGTTTTTGTGTGCGTGTTTTTTTGTTTTTGTGTGTGTGTGAGTGTTTTTGTTTTTGTGCGTGTGTGTCTTTTGGTTTTTGTGTGTGTTTTTTGTTTGTGTGTGTGTGTTTGTTTTTTGTGTGTGTGTGTTTTTGTTTAAGTGTGTGTGTGTTTTTGATTTTGTGTGTGAGTGTGTGTTTGTTTTTGTGTGTGTGTGTTTTTTTGTTTTTGTGTGTGTTTTTGTTTGTGTGTGTGTGTTTGTGTGTGTGTTTGTTTTTGTGTGTGTGTATTTTTTTTGTGTGTGTGTGTTTTTTTTTTTTTTTTCTGAGTGTGTGTGTGTTTTTTTTTCATTTTTGCGGGTGTGTGTGTCTGTGTGTTTGTTTTTGTGTGTCTGCGTCTGTGTGTGTTTTTTTTGTGTGTGTGTGTTTTTTTTGTTTTTGTGTGTGTGTGTTTTTATTTTTGTATGTGCGTGTGTGTTTGTTTTTGTGGGTGTGTGTGCGTGTGTTTTTGTGTGTGTGTTTGTGTGTGTATTTTTGTTTTTGTGTGTGTCTTTTTGTTTGTGTGTCTGTGTGTGTGTGTTTTTGTCTTTGTGTGTGTGTGTGTTTTTGTGTGTGTGTGTGTGTGTTTGTGTGTGTGTGTTTTTTTGTCTGTGTGTGTGTGTGTTTTTCTTTTTGTATGTGTGTTTATTTTTGTGTGTGTGTGTGTTTTTGTTTTTTGTGTGTGTTTGTTTTTGTGTGTGTTTTTGTGTGTGTGTGTTTTTTTTGTTTGTGTGTGTGTGTGAGTGTGTTTTTGTTTTTGTGTGTGTCTGTGTGTGTTTGTTTTTGTGTGTGTTTTTTTGTTTGTGTGTGTGTGTTTTCGTTTTTGTGTGTATTTTTGGTTTTTCTGTATGTGTGTTTTTTATTGTTTATTTTGTGTGTGTATATGTGTGTGTTTTTGTTTGTGTTTGTCTGTGTGTGTGTTTTTGTTTTTGTGTGTGTGTGTGTTATTTTGTTTTTGTGTGTGTGTGTGTTTATCTTGTTTTTGCGTGTGTGTGTGTATGTTTTTGTTTTTGTGTGTGCATGCGGTTTTTGTTGTTTTTGTTTGTTTGTGTGTGTGTTTTTTTGTTTGTGTGTGTGTTTTTGTGTGTGTGTGTTTTTGTGTGTGTGAGTGTGTTTTTGTTTTTGTGTGCGTGTTTTTTTGTTTTTGTGTGTGTGTGAGTGTTTTTGTTTTTGTGCGTGTGTGTTTTTTTGTTTTTGTGTGTGTTTTTTGTTTGTGTGTGTGTTTTTGTTTTGTGTGTGTGTGTTTTTGTTTAAGTGTGTGTGTGTTTTTGATTTTGTGTGTGAGTGTGTGTTTGTTTTTGTGTGTGTGTGTTTTTTTGTTTTTGTGTGTGTGTTTTTGTTTGTGTGTGTGTGTGTTTGTGTGTGTGTTTGTTTTTGTGTGTGTGTATTTTTTTGTGTGTGTGTGTTTTTTTTGTTTTTGTGTGTGTTTTTATTTTTGTATGTGCGTGTGTGTTTGTTTTTGTGGGTGTGTGTGCGTGTGTTTTTGTTTTTGTGTGTGTGTTTGTGTGTGTATTTTTGTTTTTGTGTCTGTGTGTGTTTGTGTGTTTTTCTGTTTTTGTGTGTGTGTGTGTTTTTTGTTTTGTGTGTGTTTGTGTGTGTGTGTGTTGTTTTTGTGTGTGCGTGTGTATTTTGTTTTTGTGTGTGTGTATGTTTTTGTTTTTGTGTGTGCGTGCGGTTTTTTTTGTTTTTGTGAGTTTGTGTGTGTGTTTTTTTGTTTGTGTGTGTGTGTGTGTGTGTGTTTTTGTGTGTGTGTGTGTGTGTGTTTTTGTTTTTGTGTGTGTGCGTGTTTTTGTTTTTGTGTGTGTGTGTGTTTGTTTTTGTGTGTGTGTTTTTGTTTTTTGTGTGTGTCTGTGTTTGTCTTTGTGTGTGTGTGTGTTTTTGTGTGTGTGTCTGTGTTTTTTTGTGTGTGTGTGTTTTTTTGTTTTTGTGTGTGTGTGTTTTTCTTTTTATGTGTGTGTTTATTTTTGTGTGTGTGCGTGTTTTTGTTTTTTGTGTGTGTTTGTTTTTGTGTGTGTGTTTTTGGTTTTTCTGTATGTGTGTGTTTTATTGTTTATTTTGTGTGTATATGTGTGTGTTTTTGTTTGTGTTTGTCTGTGTGTGTGTTTTTGTTTTTGTGTGTGCGTGTGTTTTTGTTTTTGTGTGTGTGTTTGTGTGTGTATTTTTGTTTTTGTGTGTGTGTTTTTGTTTTTGTGTGTGTGTTTTTGTTTGTGTGTCTGTGTGTGTTTGTGTGTTTGTGTGTTTTTTTGTTTTTGTGTGTGTGTGTTTTTTTGTTTTTGTGTGTGTGTGTTTTTTTGTTTTTGTGTGTGTGTTTATTTTTGTGTGTGTGTGTGTTTTTGTTTTTTGTGTGTGTTTGTTTTTGTGTGTGTTTTTGTGTGTGTGTGTTTTTTTGTTTGTGTGTGTGTGTGAGTATGTTTTTCTTTTTGTGTGTGTCTGTGTGTGTTTGTTTTTGTGTTTTTTTTTTGTTTGTGTGTGTGTGTTTTCGTTTTTGTGTGTATTTTTGGATTTTCTGTATGTGTGTTTTTTATTGTTTATTTTGTGTGTATATGTGTGTGTTTTTGTTTGTGTTTGTCTGTGTGTGTTTTTGTTTGTGTGTGTGTGTGTGTTATTTTGTTTTTGTGTGTGTGTGTGTTTATCTTGTTTTTGCGTGTGTGTATATGTTTTTGTTTTTGTGTGTGCATGCGGTTTTTGTTGTTTTTGTCTGTTTGTGTGTGTGTTTTTTTGTTTGTGTGTGTGTTTTTGTGTGTGTGAGTGTGTTTTTGTTTTTGTGTGCGTGTTTTGTTGTTTTTGTGTGTGTGAGTGTTTTTGTTTTTGTGCGTGTGTGTTTTTTTTGTTTTTGTGTGTGTTTTTTGTTTGTGTGTGTGTTATTTTGTTTTTGTGTGTGTGTGTGTTTATCTTGTTTTTGCGTTTGTGTGTATGTTTTTGTTTTTGTGTGTGCGTGCGGTTTTTGTTGTTTTTGTCTGTTTGTGTGTGTGTATTTTTTGTTTGAGTGTGTGTTTGTGTGTGTGTGTGTGTGTGTTTGTTTTTGTGTGTGTGCGTGTTTTTGTTTTTGTGTGTGTGTGTGTTTGTTTTTGTGTGTGTGTTTTTGTTTTTTGTGTGTGTCTGTGCTTGTCTTTGTGTGTGTGTTTTTGTGTGTGTGTGTGTGTTTTTTTGTGTGTGTTTTTTTGTTTTTTTGTGTGTGTGTGTGTTTTTTTCTTTGTGTGTGGGTGTGTTTGTTTTTGTGTGTGTGTGTGTTTTTGTTTTTTGTGTGTGTTTGTTTTTGTGTGTGTGTGTGTTTTTGTGTTTGTGTGTGAGTGTGTTTTTGTTTTTGTGTGTGTCTGTGTGTGTTTGTTTGTGTGTGTGTGTGTTTTTTTGTTTGTGTATGTGTGTTTTCGTTTTTGTGTGTGTTTTTGGTTTTTGTGTATGTGTGTGTTTTATTGCTTTTGTGTGTGTATATGTGTGTGTTTTTGTCTGTGTTTGTCTGTGTGTGTGTTTTTGTTTTTGTGTGTGTGTGTGTTATTTTGTTTTTGTCTGTGTGTGTGTTTATCTTGTTTTTGCGTGTGTGTGTGTGTGTGTTTGTTTTTGTGTGTCTGCGTCTGTGTGTTTTATTTGTGTGTGTGCGTTTTTTTTGTTTTTGCATGTATGTGCGTGTGTGTTTTTGTGTGTGTGTGTGTATGTGTGTGTGTTTGTTTTTGTGTGTGTGTGTGTGTTTGTTTTTGTGTGTGTGTCTGTGTGTGTGTCTTTGTTTATGTGTGTGTGTGTTTTTGGTTTTGTGTGTGTGTGTGAGTGTGTGTGTTTTTGTTTTTGTGCGTGTGTGTGTTTTTGTTTTTGTGTGTGCGTGTGTGTGTTTGTTTTTGTGTGTGTGTGTGTGTTTTTGTGTTTGTTTGTGTGCGTGTTTTTTTTTGTTTGTGTGTGTTCATTTGTTTGTGTGTGTGTGTTTGTTTGTCTGTGTGTGTTTATTTTGTTTTTGTGTGTGTGTTTTTGTTTTTGTGTGTGTGTGTGTTTTTGTTTTTGTGTGCGTGTGTTTTTTTGTTTGTGTGTGTGTGTTTCTTTTTGTGTGTGTATGTGTGTGTTTTTTGTTTTGGTGTGTGTGTGTGTTTGTTTTTTTTGTGTGTGTGTGTTTGATTTTGTGTGTGTGTGTGTTTTTGTTTTTGTTTGTGTTTTTGTTTTTGTGTGTGTGAGTGTGTGTTTGTTTTTGTTTGTGTGTGTGTTTTTGTTTTTGTGTGTGTGTGTGTTTTTGTTTTGTGTGTCTGTGTTTTTGTTTTGTGTGTGTGTATGTTTTTGTTTTTTTGTGTGTGTGTGTTTTTGTTTTTGTGTGTGTGAGTGTGTTTTTGTTTGTGTGTGTGTGTATGTGTGTGTTTTTGTTTTTGTGTGTGTGTTTTTGTTTTTTGTGTGTGTCTGTGTTTGTCTTTGTGTGTGTGTGTGTGTTTTTGTGTGTGTGTGTGTTTTTTTGTGTGTGTGTTTGTGTGTGTGTGTTTTTTTGTCTTTGTGTCTGTGTGTGTGTTTTTTTTTGTGTGTGTGTTTATTTTTGTGTGTGTGTGTGTTTTTGTGTGTGTGTGTGTTTTTGTGTGTGTGTGTGTGTTTTTTTGTGTGTGTTTTTTTGTTTTTTTGTGTGTGTGTGTGTTTTTTTCTTTGTGTGTGGGTGTGTTTGTTTTTGTGTGTGTGTGTTTTTGTGTTTGTGTGTGAGTGTGTTTTTGTTTTTGTGTGTGTCTGTGTGTGTTTGTTTGTGTGTGTGTGTGTTTTTTTGTTTGTGTATGTGTGTTTTCGTTTTTGTGTGTGTTTTTGGTTTTTGTGTATGTGTGTGTTTTATTGCTTTTGTGTGTGTATATGTGTGTGTTTTTGTCTGTGTTTGTCTGTGTGTGTGTTTTTGTTTTTGTGTGTGTGTGTGTTATTTTGTTTTTGTCTGTGTGTGTGTTTATCTTGTTTTTGCGTGTGTGTGTGAGTTTTTGTTTTTGTGTGTCTGCGTCTGTGTGTTTTATTTGTGTGTGTGCGTTTTTTTTGTTTTTGCATGTATGTGCGTGTGTGTTTTTGTGTGTGTGTGTGTATGTGTGTGTGTTTGTTTTTGTGTGTGTGTGTGTGTTTGTTTTTGTGTGTGTGTCTGTGTGTGTGTCTTTGTTTATGTGTGTGTGTGTTTTTGGTTTTGTGTGTGTGTGTGAGTGTGTGTGTTTTTGTTTTTGTGCGTGTGTGTGTTTTTGTTTTTGTGTGTGCGTGTGTGTGTTTGTTTTTGTGTGTGTGTGTGTGTTTTTGTGTTTGTTTGTGTGTGTGTTTTTTTTTGTTTGTGTGTGTTCATTTGTTTGTGTGTGTGTGTTTGTTTGTCTGTGTGTGTTTATTTTGTTTTTGTGTGTGTGTTTTTGTTTTTGTGTGTGTGTGTGTTTTTGTTTTTGTGTGCGTGTGTTTTTTTGTTTGTGTGTGTGTGTTTCTTTTTGTGTGTGTATGTGTGTGTTTTTTGTTTTGGTGTGTGTGTGTGTTTTTTTTTTTTTTGTGTGTGTGTTTGATTTTGTGTGTGTGTGTGTTTTTGTTTTTGTTTGTGTTTTTGTTTTTGTGTGTGTGAGTGTGTGTTTGTTTTTGTTTGTGTGTGTGTTTTTGTTTTTGTGTGTGTGTGTGTTTTTGTTTTGTGTGTCTGTGTTTTTGTTTTGCGTGTGTGTGTATGTTTTTGTTTTTTTGTGTGAGTGTGTTTTTGTTTGTGTGTGTGTGTATGTGTGTGTTTTTGTTTTTGTGTGTGTGTGAGTGTTTTTGTTTTTGTGTGTGTGTTTTTGTTTTTTGTGTGTGTCTGTGTTTGTCTTTGTGTGTGTGTGTGTGTTTTTGTGTGTGTGTGTGTTTTTTTGTGTGTGTGTTTGTGTGTGTGTGTTTTTTTGTCTTTGTGTCTGTGTGTGTGTTTTTTTTTTGTGTGTGTGTGTGTTTTTGTGTGTGTGTGTGTTTTTGTGTGTGTGTGTGTGTTTTTTTGTGTGTGTTTTTTTGTTTTTTTGTGTGTGTGTGTGTTTTTTTCTTTGTGTGTGGGTGTGTTTGTTTTTGTGTGTGTGTGTGTTTTTGTGTTTGTGTGTGAGTGTGTTTTTGTTTTTGTGTGTGTCTGTGTGTGTTTGTTTGTGTGTGTGTGTGTTTTTTTGTTTGTGTATGTGTGTTTTCGTTTTTGTGCGTGTTTTTGGTTTTTGTGTATGTGTGTGTTTTATTGCTTTTGTGTGTGTATATGTGTGTGTTTTTGTCTGTGTTTGTCTGTGTGTGTGTTTTTGTTTTTGTGTGTGTGTGTGTTATTTTGTTTTTGTCTGTGTGTGTGTTTATCTTGTTTTTGCGTGTGTGTGTGTGTTTTTGTTTTTGTGTGTCTGCGTCTGTGTGTTTTATTTGTGTGTGTGCGTTTTTTTTGTTTTTGCATGTATGTGCGTGTGTGTTTTTGTGTGTGTGTGTGTATGTGTGTGTGTTTGTTTTTGTGTGTGTGTGTGTGTTTGTTTTTGTGTGTGTGTCTGTGTGTGTGTCTTTGTTTATGTGTGTGTGTGTTTTTGGTTTTGTGTGTGTGTGTGAGTGTGTGTGTTTTTGTTTTTGTGCGTGTGTGTGTTTTTGTTTTTGTGTGTGCGTGTGTGTGTTTGTTTTTGTGTGTGTGTGTGTGTTTTTGTGTTTGTTTGTGTATGTGTTTTTTTTTGTTTGTGTGTGTTCATTTGTTTGTGTGTGTGTGTTTGTTTGTCTGTGTGTGTTTATTTTGTTTTTGTGTGTGTGTTTTTGTTTTTGTGTGTGTTTTTGTTTTTGTGTGCGTGTGTTTTTTTGTTTGTGTGTGTGTGTTTCTTTTTGTGTGTGTATGTGTGTGTTTTTTGTTTTGGTGTGTGTGTGTGTTTGTTTTTTTTGTGTGTGTGTGTTTGATTTTGTGTGTGTGTGTGTTTTTGTTTTTGTTTGTGTTTTTGTTTTTGTGTGTGTGAGTGTGTGTTTGTTTTTGTTTGTGTGTGTGTTTTTGTTTTTGTGTGTGTGTGTGTTTTTGTTTTGTGTGTCTGTGTTTTTGTTTTGTGTGTGTGTGTATGTTTTTGTTTTTTTGTGTGTGTGTGTTTTTGTTTTTGTGTGTGTGAGTGTGTTTTTGTTTGTGTGTGTGTGTATGTGTGTGTTTTTGTTTTTGTGTGTGTGTGAGTGTTTTTGTTTTTGTGTGTGTGTTTTTGTTTTTTGTGTGTGTCTGTGTTTGTCTTTGTGTGTGTGTGTGTGTTTTTGTGTGTGTGTGTGTTTTTTTGTGTGTGTGTTTGTGTGTGTGTGTTTTTTTGTCTTTGTGTCTGTGTGTGTTTTTTTTTTGTGTGTGTGTTTATTTTTGTGTGTGTGTGTGTTTTTGTTTTTTGTGTGTGTTTGTTTTTCTGTGTGTGTGTGTTTTTTTGTTTGTGTGTGTGTGTGAGTGTGTTTTTGTTTTTGTCTGTGTGTGTGTTTATCTTGTTTTTGCGTGTGTGTGTGTGTGTTTTTGTTTTTGTGTGTCTGCGTCTGTGTGTTTTATTTGTGTGTGTGCGTTTTTTTTGTTTTTGCATGTGTGTGCGTGTGTGTTTTTGTGTGTGTGTGTGTATGTGTGTGTGTTTGTTTTTGTGTGTGTGTGTGTGTTTGTTTTTGTGTGTGTGTCTGTGTGTGTGTGTCTTTGTTTATGTGTGTGTGTGTTTTTGGTTTTGTGTGTGTGTGTGAGTGTGTGTTTTTGTTTTTGTGCGTGTGTGTGTTTGTTTGTTTTTGTGTGTGTGTTTTTGTTTTTGTGTGTGTGTGTATGTGTGTGTTTTTTGTTTTTGTGAGTGTTTTTGTTTTTGTTTGTGTGTGTGTGTTTTTTTTTTGTGTGTGTTTATTTGTTTGTGTGTGGGTGTTTGTTTGTCTGTGTGTGTTTTTGTTTTTGTGTGTGTGTGTGTTTTTGTTTTTGTGTGTGTGTGTGTTTTTGTGTGTGTGTCTGTGTTTTTTTGTGTGTGTGTGTTTTTTTGTTTTTGTGTGTGTGTGTTTTTCTTTTTATGTGTGTGTTTATTTTTGTGTGTGTGCGTGTTTTTGTTTTTTGTGTGTGTTTGTTTTTGTGTGTGTGTTTTTGGTTTTTCTGTATGTGTGTGTTTTATTGTTTATTTTGTGTGTATATGTGTGTGTTTTTGTTTGTGTTTGTCTGTGTGTGTGTTTTTGTTTTTGTGTGTGCGTGTGTTTTTGTTTTTGTGTGTGTGTTTGTGTGTGTATTTTTGTTTTTGTGTGTGTGTTTTTGTTTTTGTGTGTGTGTTTTTGTTTGTGTGTCTGTGTGTGTTTGTGTGTTTGTGTGTTTTTTTGTTTTTGTGTGTGTGTGTTTTTTTGTTTTTGTGTGTGTGTGTTTTTTTGTTTTTTTATTTTTGTGTGTGTGTGTGTTTTTGTTTTTTGTGTGTGTTTGTTTTTGTGTGTGTTTTTGTGTGTGTGTGTTTTTTTGTTTGTGTGTGTGTGTGAGTGTGTTTTTCTTTTTGTGTGTGTCTGTGTGTGTTTGTTTTTGTGTTTTTTTTTTGTTTGTGTGTGTGTGTTTTCGTTTTTGTGTGTATTTTTGGATTTTCTGTATGTGTGTTTTTTATTGTTTATTTTGTGTGTATATGTGTGTGTTTTTGTTTGTGTTTGTCTGTGTGTGTTTTTGTTTGTGTGTGTGTGTGTTATTTTGTTTTTGTGTGTGTGTGTGTTTATCTTGTTTTTGCGTGTGTGTATATGTTTTTGTTTTTGTGTGTGCATGCGGTTTTTGTTGTTTTTGTCTGTTTGTGTGTGTGTTTTTTTGTTTGTGTGTGTGTTTTTGTGTGTGTGAGTGTGTTTTTGTTTTTGTGTGCGTGTTTTGTTGTTTTTGTGTGTGTGAGTGTTTTTGTTTTTGTGCGTGTGTGTTTTTTTTGTTTTTGTGTGTGTTTTTTGTTTGTGTGTGTGTTATTTTGTTTTTGTGTGTGTGTGTGTTTATCTTGTTTTTGCGTTTGTGTGTATGTTTTTGTTTTTGTGTGTGCGTGCGGTTTTTGTTGTTTTTGTCTGTTTGTGTGTGTGTATTTTTTGTTTGAGTGTGTGTTTGTGTGTGTGTGTGTGTGTGTTTGTTTTTGTGTGTGTGCGTGTTTTTGTTTTTGTGTGTGTGTGTGTTTGTTTTTGTGTGTGTGTTTTTGTTTTTTGTGTGTGTCTGTGCTTGTCTTTGTGTGTGTGTTTTTGTGTGTGTGTGTGTGTTTTTTTGTGTGTGTTTTTTTGTTTTTTTGTGTGTGTGTGTGTTTTTTTCTTTGTGTGTGGGTGTGTTTGTTTTTGTGTGTGTGTGTGTTTTTGTTTTTTGTGTGTGTTTGTTTTTGTGTGTGTGTGTGTTTTTGTGTTTGTGTGTGAGTGTGTTTTTGTTTTTGTGTGTGTCTGTGTGTGTTTGTTTGTGTGTGTGTGTTTTTTTGTTTGTGTATGTGTGTTTTCGTTTTTGTGTGTGTTTTTGGTTTTTGTGTATGTGTGTGTTTTATTGCTTTTGTGTGTGTATATGTGTGTGTTTTTGTCTGTGTTTGTCTGTGTGTGTGTTTTTGTTTTTGTGTGTGTGTGTGTTATTTTGTTTTTGTCTGTGTGTGTGTTTATCTTGTTTTTGCGTGTGTGTGTGTGTTTTTGTTTTTGTGTGTCTGCGTCTGTGTGTTTTATTTGTGTGTGTGCGTTTTTTTTGTTTTTGCATGTATGTGCGTGTGTGTTTTTGTGTGTGTGTGTGTATGTGTGTGTGTTTGTTTTTGTGTGTGTGTGTGTGTTTGTTTTTGTGTGTGTGTCTGTGTGTGTGTCTTTGTTTATGTGTGTGTGTGTTTTTGGTTTTGTGTGTGTGTGTGAGTGTGTGTGTTTTTGTTTTTGTGCGTGTGTGTGTTTTTGTTTTTGTGTGTGCGTGTGTGTGTTTGTTTTTGTGTGTGTGTGTGTTTTTGTGTTTGTTTGTGTGCGTGTTTTTTTTTGTTTGTGTGTGTTCATTTGTTTGTGTGTGTGTGTTTGTTTGTCTGTGTGTGTTTATTTTGTTTTTGTGTGTGTGTTTTTGTTTTTGTGTGTGTGTGTGTTTTTGTTTTTGTGTGCGTGTGTTTTTTTGTTTGTGTGTGTGTGTTTCTTTTTGTGTGTGTATGTGTGTGTTTTTTGTTTTGGTGTGTGTGTGTGTTTGTTTTTTTTGTGTGTGTGTGTTTGATTTTGTGTGTGTGTGTGTTTTTGTTTTTGTTTGTGTTTTTGTTTTTGTGTGTGTGAGTGTGTGTTTGTTTTTGTTTGTGTGTGTGTTTTTGTTTTTGTGTGTGTGTGTGTTTTTGTTTTGTGTGTCTGTGTTTTTGTTTTGTGTGTGTGTATGTTTTTGTTTTTTTGTGTGTGTGTGTTTTTGTTTTTGTGTGTGTGAGTGTGTTTTTGTTTGTGTGTGTGTGTATGTGTGTGTTTTTGTTTTTGTGTGTGTGTTTTTGTTTTTTGTGTGTGTCTGTGTTTGTCTTTGTGTGTGTGTGTGTGTTTTTGTGTGTGTGTGTGTTTTTTTGTGTGTGTGTTTGTGTGTGTGTTTTTTTTTGTCTTTGTGTCTGTGTGTGTGTTTTTTTTTGTGTGTGTGTTTATTTTTGTGTGTGTGTGTGTTTTTGTGTGTGTGTGTGTTTTTGTGTGTGTATGTGTGTTTTTTTGTATGTGTTTTTTTGTTTTTTTGTGTGTGTGTGTGTTTTTTTCTTTGTTTGTGGGTGTGTTTGTTTTTGTGTGTGTGTGTGTTTTTGTGTTTGTGTGTGAGTGTGTTTTTGTTTTTGTGTGTGTCTGTGTGTGTTTGTTTGTGTGTGTGTGTGTTTTTTTGTTTGTGTATGTGTGTTTTCGTTTTTGTGTGTGTTTTTGGTTTTTGTGTATGTGTGTGTTTTATTGCTTTTGTGTGTGTATATGTGTGTGTTTTTGTCTGTGTTTGTCTGTGTGTGTGTTTTTGTTTTTGTGTGTGTGTGTGTTATTTTGTTTTTGTCTGTGTGTGTGTTTATCTTGTTTTTGCGTGTGTGTGTGAGTTTTTGTTTTTGTGTGTCTGCGTCTGTGTGTTTTATTTGTGTGTGTGCGTTTTTTTTGTTTTTGCATGTATGTGCGTGTGTGTTTTTGTGTGTGTGTGTGTATGTGTGTGTGTTTGTTTTTGTGTGTGTGTGTGTGTTTGTTTTTGTGTGTGTGTCTGTGTGTGTGTCTTTGTTTATGTGTGTGTGTGTTTTTGGTTTTGTGTGTGTGTGTGAGTGTGTGTGTTTTTGTTTTTGTGCGTGTGTGTGTTTTTGTTTTTGTGTGTGCGTGTGTGTGTTTGTTTTTGTGTGTGTGTGTGTGTTTTTGTGTTTGTTTGTGTGTGTGTTTTTTTTTGTTTGTGTGTGTTCATTTGTTTGTGTGTGTGTGTTTGTTTGTCTGTGTGTGTTTATTTTGTTTTTGTGTGTGTGTTTTTGTTTTTGTGTGTGTTTTTGTTTTTGTGTGCGTGTGTTTTTTTGTTTGTGTGTGTGTGTTTCTTTTTGTGTGTGTATGTGTGTGTTTTTTGTTTTGGTGTGTGTGTGTGTTTGTTTTTTTTGTGTGTGTGTGTTTGATTTTGTGTGTGTGTGTGTTTTTGTTTTTGTTTGTGTTTTTGTTTTTGTGTGTGTGAGTGTGTGTTTGTTTTTGTTTGTGTGTGTGTTTTTGTTTTTGTGTGTGTGTGTGTTTTTGTTTTGTGTGTCTGTGTTTTTGTTTTGTGTGTGTGTGTATGTTTTTGTTTTTTTGTGTGTGTGTGTTTTTGTTTTTGTGTGTGTGAGTGTGTTTTTGTTTGTGTGTGTGTGTATGTGTGTGTTTTTGTTTTTGTGTGTGTGTGAGTGTTTTTGTTTTTGTGTGTGTGTTTTTGTTTTTTGTGTGTGTCTGTGTTTGTCTTTGTGTGTGTGTGTCTGTTTTTGTGTGTGTGTGTGTTTTTTTGTTTGTGTATGTGTGTTTTCGTTTTTGTGTGTGTTTTTGGTTTTTGTGTATGTGTGTGTTTTATTGCTTTTGTGTGTGTATATGTGTGTGTTTTTGTCTGTGTTTGTCTGTGTGTGTGTTTTTGTTTTTGTGTGTGTGTGTGTTATTTTGTTTTTGTCTGTGTGTGTGTTTATCTTGTTTTTGCGTGTGTGTGTGTGTTTTTGTTTTTGTGTGTCTGCGTCTGTGTGTTTTATTTGTGTGTGTGCGTTTTTTTTGTTTTTGCATGTATGTGCGTGTGTGTTTTTGTGTGTGTGTGTTTGTTTTTGTGTGTGTGTGTGTGTTTGTTTTTGTGTGTGTGTCTGTGTGTGTGTCTTTGTTTATGTGTGTGTGTGTTTTTGGTTTTGTGTGTGTGTGTGAGTGTGTGTGTTTTTGTTTTTGTGCGTGTGTGTGTTTTTGTTTTTGTGTGTGCGTGTGTGTGTTTGTTTTTGTGTGTGTGTGTGTTTTTGTGTTTGTTTGTGTGCGTGTTTTTTTTTGTTTGTGTGTGTTCATTTGTTTGTGTGTGTGTGTTTGTTTGTCTGTGTGTGTTTATTTTGTTTTTGTGTGTGTGTTTTTGTTTTTGTGTGTGTGTGTGTTTTTGTTTTTGTGTGCGTGTGTTTTTTTGTTTGTGTGTGTGTGTTTCTTTTTGTGTGTGTATGTGTGTGTTTTTTGTTTTGGTGTGTGTGTGTGTTTGTTTTTTTTGTGTGTGTGTGTTTGATTTTGTGTGTGTGTGTGTTTTTGTTTTTGTTTGTGTTTTTGTTTTTGTGTGTGTGAGTGTGTGTTTGTTTTTGTTTGTGTGTGTTTTTGTTTTTGTGTGTGTGTGTGTTTTTGTTTTGTGTGTCTGTGTTTTTGTTTTGTGTGTGTGTATGTTTTTGTTTTTTTGTGTGTGTGTGTTTTTGTTTTTGTGTGTGTGAGTGTGTTTTTGTTTGTGTGTGTGTGTATGTGTGTGTTTTTGTTTTTGTGTGTGTGTTTTTGTTTTTTGTGTGTGTCTGTGTTTGTCTTTGTGTGTGTGTGTGTGTTTTTGTGTGTGTGTGTGTTTTTTTGTGTGTGTGTTTGTGTGTGTGTGTTTTTTTGTCTTTGTGTCTGTGTGTGTGTTTTTTTTTTGTGTGTGTGTTTATTTTTGTGTGTGTGTGTGTTTTTGTGTGTGTGTGTGTTTTTGTGTGTGTGTGTGTGTTTTTTTGTGTGTGTTTTTTTGTTTTTTTGTGTGTGTGTGTGTTTTTGTGTGTGTGTGTGTTTTTGTGTGTGTGTGTGTGTTTTTTTGTGTGTGTTTTTTTGTTTTTTTGTGTGTGGGTGTGTTTGTTTTTGTGTGTGTGTGTGTTTTTGTGTTTGTGTGTGAGTGTGTTTTTGTTTTTGTGTGTGTCTGTGTGTGTTTGTTTGTGTGTGTGTGTGTTTTTTTGTTTGTGTATGTGTGTTTTCGTTTTTGTGTGTGTTTTTGGTTTTTGTGTATGTGTGTGTTTTATTGCTTTTGTGTGTGTATATGTGTGTGTTTTTGTCTGTGTTTGTCTGTGTGTGTGTTTTTGTTTTTGTGTGTGTGTGTGTTATTTTGTTTTTGTCTGTGTGTGTGTTTATCTTGTTTTTGCGTGTGTGTGTGAGTTTTTGTTTTTGTGTGTCTGCGTCTGTGTGTTTTATTTGTGTGTGTGCGTTTTTTTTGTTTTTGCATGTATGTGCGTGTGTGTTTTTGTGTGTGTGTGTGTATGTGTGTGTGTTTGTTTTTGTGTGTGTGTGTGTGTTTGTTTTTGTGTGTGTGTCTGTGTGTGTGTCTTTGTTTATGTGTGTGTGTGTTTTTGGTTTTGTGTGTGTGTGTGAGTGTGTGTGTTTTTGTTTTTGTGCGTGTGTGTGTTTTTGTTTTTGTGTGTGCGTGTGTGTGTTTGTTTTTGTGTGTGTGTGTGTGTTTTTGTGTTTGTTTGTGTGTGTGTTTTTTTTTGTTTGTGTGTGTTCATTTGTTTGTGTGTGTGTGTTTGTTTGTCTGTGTGTGTTTATTTTGTTTTTGTGTGTGTGTTTTTGTTTTTGTGTGTGTGTGTGTTTTTGTTTTTGTGTGCGTGTGTTTTTTTGTTTGTGTGTGTGTGTTTCTTTTTGTGTGTGTATGTGTGTGTTTTTTGTTTTGGTGTGTGTGTGTGTTTGTTTTTTTTGTGTGTGTGTGTTTGATTTTGTGTGTGTGTGTGTTTTTGTTTTTGTTTGTGTTTTTGTTTTTGTGTGTGTGAGTGTGTGTTTGTTTTTGTTTGTGTGTGTGTTTTTGTTTTTGTGTGTGTGTGTGTTTTTGTTTTGTGTGTCTGTGTTTTTGTTTTGGGTGTGTGTGTATGTTTTTGTTTTTTTGTGTGTGTGTGTTTTTGTTTTTGTGTGTGTGAGTATGTTTTTGTTTGTGTGTGTGTGTATGTGTGTGTTTTTGTTTTTGTGTGTGTCTGAGTGTTTTTGTTTTTGTGTGTGTGTTTTTGTTTTTTGTGTGTGTCTGTGTTTGTCTTTGTGTGTGTGTGTGTGTTTTTGTGTGTGTGTGTGTTTTTTTGTGTGTGTGTTTGTGTGTGTGTGTTTTTTTGTCTTTGTGTCTGTGTGTGTGTTTTTTTTTTGTGTGTGTGTGTGTTTTTGTGTGTGTGTGTGTTTTTGTGTGTGTGTGTGTGTTTTTTTGTGTGTGTTTTTTTGTTTTTTTGTGTGTGTGTGTGTTTTTTTCTTTGTGTGTGGGTGTGTTTGTTTTTGTGTGTGTGTGTGTTTTTGTGTTTGTGTGTGAGTGTGTTTTTGTTTTTGTGTGTGTCTGTGTGTGTTTGTTTGTGTGTGTGTGTGTTTTTTTGTTTGTGTATGTGTGTTTTCGTTTTTGTGCGTGTTTTTGGTTTTTGTGTATGTGTGTGTTTTATTGCTTTTGTGTGTGTATATGTGTGTGTTTTTGTCTGTGTTTGTCTGTGTGTGTGTTTTTGTTTTTGTGTGTGTGTGTGTTATTTTGTTTTTGTCTGTGTGTGTGTTTATCTTGTTTTTGCGTGTGTGTGTGTGTTTTTGTTTTTGTGTGTCTGCGTCTGTGTGTTTTATTTGTGTGTGTGCGTTTTTTTTGTTTTTGCATGTATGTGCGTGTGTGTTTTTGTGTGTGTGTGTGTATGTGTGTGTGTTTGTTTTTGTGTGTGTGTGTGTGTTTGTTTTTGTGTGTGTGTCTGTGTGTGTGTCTTTGTTTATGTGTGTGTGTGTTTTTGGTTTTGTGTGTGTGTGTGAGTGTGTGTGTTTTTGTTTTTGTGCGTGTGTGTGTTTTTGTTTTTGTGTGTGCGTGTGTGTGTTTGTTTTTGTGTGTGTGTGTGTGTTTTTGTGTTTGTTTGTGTATGTGTTTTTTTTTGTTTGTGTGTGTTCATTTGTTTGTGTGTGTGTGTTTGTTTGTCTGTGTGTGTTTATTTTGTTTTTGTGTGTGTGTTTTTGTTTTTGTGTGTGTTTTTGTTTTTGTGTGCGTGTGTTTTTTTGTTTGTGTGTGTGTGTTTCTTTTTGTGTGTGTATGTGTGTGTTTTTTGTTTTGGTGTGTGTGTGTGTTTGTTTTTTTTGTGTGTGTGTGTTTGATTTTGTGTGTGTGTGTGTTTTTGTTTTTGTTTGTGTTTTTGTTTTTGTGTGTGTGAGTGTGTGTTTGTTTTTGTTTGTGTGTGTGTTTTTGTTTTTGTGTGTGTGTGTGTTTTTGTTTTGTGTGTCTGTGTTTTTGTTTTGTGTGTGTGTGTATGTTTTTGTTTTTTTGTGTGTGTGTGTTTTTGTTTTTGTGTGTGTGAGTGTGTTTTTGTTTGTGTGTGTGTGTATGTGTGTGTTTTTGTTTTTGTGTGTGTGTGAGTGTTTTTGTTTTTGTGTGTGTGTTTTTGTTTTTTGTGTGTGTCTGTGTTTGTCTTTGTGTGTGTGTGTGTGTTTTTGTGTGTGTGTGTGTGTTTTTGTGTGTGTGTTTGTGTGTGTGTGTTTTTTTGTCTTTGTGTCTGTGTGTGGTTTTTTTTTGTGTGTGTGTTTATTTTTGTGTGTGTGTGTGTTTTTGTTTTTTGTGTGTGTTTGTTTTTCTGTGTGTGTGTGTTTTTTTGTTTGTGTGTGTGTGTGAGTGTGTTTTTGTTTTTGTCTGTGTGTGTGTTTATCTTGTTTTTGCGTGTGTGTGTGTGTGTTTTTGTTTTTGTGTGTCTGCGTCTGTGTGTTTTATTTGTGTGTGTGCGTTTTTTTTGTTTTTGCATGTGTGTGCGTGTGTGTTTTTGTGTGTGTGTGTGTATGTGTGTGTGTTTGTTTTTGTGTGTGTGTGTGTGTTTGTTTTTGTGTGTGTGTCTGTGTGTGTGTGTCTTTGTTTATGTGTGTGTGTGTTTTTGGTTTTGTGTGTGTGTGTGAGTGTGTGTTTTTGTTTTTGTGCGTGTGTGTGTTTTTGTTTTTGTGTGTGCGTGTGTGTGTTTGTTTGTTTTTGTGTGTGTGTTTTTGTTTTTGTGTGTGTGTGTATGTGTGTGTTTTTTGTTTTTGTGAGTGTTTTTGTTTTTGTTTGTGTGTGTGTGGTTTTTTTTTGTGTGTGTTTATTTGTTTGTGTGTGGGTGTTTGTTTGTCTGTGTGTGTTTTTGTTTTTGTGTGTGTGTGTGTTTTTGTTTTTGTGTGTGTGTGTTTTTGTTTTTGTGTGCGTGTGTTTTTTTGTTTGTGTGTGTGTGTGTGTGTGTGTTTCTTTTTGTGTGTGTGTGTGTTTTTTGTTTTGGTGTGTGTGTGTTTGTTTTTTTTGTGTGTGTGTGTTTGATTGTGTGTGTGTGTGTGTTTTTGTTTTTGTTTGTGTTTTTGTGTGTGTGAGTGTGTGTTTGTTATTGTTTGTGTGTGTGTTTTTGTTTTTGTGTGTGTCTGTGTGTGTTTGTTTGTGTGTGTGTGTGTGTTTTTGTTTGTGTGTGTGTGTTTTCGTTTTTGTGTGTGTTTTTGTTTTTTGTGTATGTGTGTGTTTTATTGCTTTTGTGTGTGTATATGTGTGTGTTTTTGTCTGTGTTTGTCTGTGTGTGTGTTTTTGTTTTTGTGTGTGTGTGTGTTATTTTGTTTTTGTCTGTGTGTGTGTTTATCTTGTTTTTGCGTGAGTGTGTGTGTTTTTGTTTTTGTGTGTCTGCGTCTGTGTGTTTTATTTGTGTGTGTGCGTTTTTTTTGTTTTTGCATGTATGTGCGTGTGTGTTTTTGTGTGTGTGTGTGTATGTGTGTGTGTTTGTTTTTGTGTGTGTGTGTGTTTGTTTTTGTGTGTGTGTCTGTGTGTGTGTCTTTGTTTATGTGTGTGTGTGTTTTTTGTTTTGTGTGTGTGTGTGAGTGTGTGTGTTTTTGTTTTTGTGCGTTTGTGTGTTTTTGTTTTTGTGTGTGCGTGTGTGTGTTTGTTTGTTTTTGTGTGTGTGTGTGTGTTTTTGTTTTTGTGTGTGTGTGTATGTGTATGTTTTTTGTTTTTGTGTGTGTTTTTGTGTTTGTTTGTGTGTGTGTTTTTTTTTGTTTGTGTCTGTTTATTTGTTTGTGTGTGTGTGTTTGTTTGTCTGTGTGTGTTTTTGTTTTTGTGTGCGTGCGTTTTTTTGTTTGTGTGTGTGTGTTTCTTTTTGCGTGTGTGTGTGTGTTTTTTGTTTTGGTGTGTGTGTGTTTGTTTTTTGTGTGTGTGTGTGTGTTTGATTTTGTGTGTGTGTGTGTTTTTGTTTTTGTATTTTTTTTTGTTTTTGTGTGTGTGAGTGTGTGTTTGTTTTTGTTTGTGTGTGTGTTTTTGTTTTTGTGTGTGTCTGTGTTTTTGTTTTGTGTGTGTGTGTTTGTTTTTGTGTGTGTGTGTGTGTGTGTTTTTGTTTTTGTGATTGTGTGTGTTTGTGTGTGTTTGGTTTTGTTTTTGTGTGTGTGTTTGTTTTTGTGTGTGTGTGTCTTTTTGTTTTTGTGTGTGTGTGTCTGTGTGTATGTTTTTGTTTTTGTGTGTGTGTGTGTTTTTGTTTTTGTGTGTGTGAGTGTGTTTTTGTTTGTGTGCGTGTGTGTATGTGTGTGTTTTTGTTTTTGTGTGTGTGAGTGTTTTTGTTTTTGTGTGTGTGTTTTTGTTTTTTGTGTGTGTCTGTGTTTGTCTTTGTGTGTGTGTGTGTTTTTGTGTGTGTGTGTGTTTTTTTGTGTGTGTGTTTGTGTGTGTGTGTTTTTTTGTCTTTGTGTCTGTGTGTGTGTTTTTTTTTGTGTGTGTGTGTGTTTTTGTGTGTGTGTGTGTTTTTGTGTGTGTGTGTGTGTGTTTTTGTGTGTGTTTTTTTGTTTTTTTGTGTGTGTGTGTGTTTTTTTCTTTGTGTGTGGGTGTGTTTGTTTTTGTGTGTGTGTGTGTTTTTGTGTTTGTGTGTGAGTGTGTTTTTGTTTTTGTGTGTGTCTGTGTGTGTTTGTTTGTGTGTGTGTGTGTTTTTTTGTTTGTGTATGTGTGTTTTCGTTTTTGTGCGTGTTTTTGGTTTTTGTGTATGTGTGTGTTTTATTGCTTTTGTGTGTTTATATGTGTGTGTTTTTGTCTGTGTTTGTCTGTGTGTGTGTTTATGTTTTTGTGTGTGTGTGTGTTATTTTGTTTTTGTCTGTGTGTGTGTTTATCTTGTTTTTGCGTGTGTGTGTGTGTTTTTGTTTTTGTGTGTCTGCGTCTGTGTGTTTTATTTGTGTGTGTGCGTTTTTTTTGTTTTTGCATGTATGTGCGTGTGTGTTTTTGTGTGTGTGTGTGTATGTGTGTGTGTTTGTTTTTGTGTGTGTGTGTGTGTTTGTTTTTGTGTGTGTGTCTGTGTGTGTGTCTTTGTTTATGTGCGTGTGTGTTTTTGGTTTTGTGTGTGTGTGTGAGTGTGTGTGTTTTTGTTTTTGTGCGTGTGTGTGTTTTTGTTTTTGTGTGTGCGTGTGTGTGTTTGTTTTTGTGTGTGTGTGTGTGTTTTTGTGTTTGTTTGTGTATGTGTTTTTTTTGTTTGTGTGTGTTCATTTGTTTGTGTGTGTGTGTTTGTTTGTCTGTGTGTGTTTATTTTGTTTTTGTGTGTGTGTTTTTGTTTTTGTGTGTGTTTTTGTTTTTGTGTGCGTGTGTTTTTTTGTTTGTGTGTGTGTGTTTCTTTTTGTGTGTGTATGTGTGTGTTTTTTGTTTTGGTGTGTGTGTGTGTTTGTTTTTTTTGTGTGTGTGTGTTTGATTTTGTGTGTGTGTGTGTTTTTGTTTTTGTTTGTGTTTTTGTTTTTGTGTGTGTGAGTGTGTGTTTGTTTTTGTTTGTGTGTGTGTTTTTGTTTTTGTGTGTGTGTGTGTTTTTGTTTTGTGTGTCTGTGTTTTTGTTTTGTGTGTGTGTGTATGTTTTTGTTTTTTTGTGTGTATGTGTTTTTGTTTTTGTGTGTGTGAGTGTGTTTTTGTTTGTGTGTGTGTGTATGTGTGTGTTTTTGTTTTTGTGTGTGTGTGAGTGTTTTTGTTTTTGTGTGTGTGTTTTTGTTTTTTGTGTGTGTCTGTGTTTGTCTTTGTGTGTGTGTGTGTGTTTTTGTGTGTGTGTGTGTTTTTTTGTGTGTGTGTTTGTGTGTGTGTGTTTTTTTGTCTTTGTGTCTGTGTGTGTTTTTTTTTTTGTGTGTGTGTTTATTTTTGTGTGTGTGTGTGTTTTTGTTTTTTGTGTGTGTTTGTTTTTCTGTGTGTGTGTGTTTTTTTGTTTGTGTGTGTGTGTGAGTGTGTTTTTGTTTTTGTCTGTGTGTGTGTTTATCTTGTTTTTGCGTGTGTGTGTGTGTGTTTTTGTTTTTGTGTGTCTGCGTCTGTGTGTTTTATTTGTGTGTGTGCGTTTTTTTTGTTTTTGCATGTGTGTGCGTGTGTGTTTTTGTGTGTGTGTGTGTTTGTTTTTGTGTGTGTGTGTGTGTTTGTTTTTGTGTGTGTGTCTGTGTGTGTGTGTCTTTGTTTATGTGTGTGTGTGTTTTTGGTTTTGTGTGTGTGTGTGAGTGTGTGTTTTTGTTTTTGTGCGTGTGTGTGTTTTTGTTTTTGTGTGTGCGTGTGTGTGTTTGTTTGTTTTTGTGTGTGTGTTTTTGTTTTTGTGTGTGTGTGTATGTGTGTGTTTTTTGTTTTTGTGAGTGTTTTTGTTTTTGTTTGTGTGTGTGTGTTTTTTTTTTGTGTGTGTTTATTTGTTTGTGTGTGGGTGTTTGTTTGTCTGTGTGTGTTTTTGTTTTTGTGTGTGTGTGTGTTTTTGTTTTTGTGTGTGTGTGTTTTTGTTTTTGTGTGCGTGTGTTTTTTTGTTTGTGTGTGTGTGTGTGTGTGTGTTTCTTTTTGTGTGTGTGTGTGTTTTTTGTTTTGGTGTGTGTGTGTTTGTTTTTTTTGTGTGTGTGTGTTTGATTGTGTGTGTGTGTGTGTTTTTGTTTTTGTTTGTGTTTTTGTGTGTGTGAGTGTGTGTTTGTTATTGTTTGTGTGTGTGTTTTTGTTTTTGTGTGTGTCTGTGTGTGTTTGTTTGTGTGTGTGTGTGTGTTTTTGTTTGTGTGTGTGTGTTTTCGTTTTTGTGTGTGTTTTTGTTTTTTGTGTATGTGTGTGTTTTATTGCTTTTGTGTGTGTATATGTGTGTGTTTTTGTCTGTGTTTGTCTGTGTGTGTGTTTTTGTTTTTGTGTGTGTGTGTGTTATTTTGTTTTTGTCTGTGTGTGTGTTTATCTTGTTTTTGCGTGAGTGTGTGTGTTTTTGTTTTTGTGTGTCTGCGTCTGTGTGTTTTATTTGTGTGTGTGCGTTTTTTTTGTTTTTGCATGTATGTGCGTGTGTGTTTTTGTGTGTGTGTGTGTATGTGTGTGTGTTTGTTTTTGTGTGTGTGTGTGTTTGTTTTTGTGTGTGTGTCTGTGTGTGTGTCTTTGTTTATGTGTGTGTGTGTTTTTGGTTTTGTGTGTGTGTGTGAGTGTGTGTGTTTTTGTTTTTGTGCGTTTGTGTGTTTTTGTTTTTGTGTGTGCGTGTGTGTGTTTGTTTGTTTTTGTGTGTGTGTGTGTGTTTTTGTTTTTGTGTGTGTGTGTATGTGTATGTTTTTTGTTTTTGTGTGTGTTTTTGTGTTTGTTTGTGTGTGTGTTTTTTTTTGTTTGTGTCTGTTTATTTGTTTGTGTGTGTGTGTTTGTTTGTCTGTGTGTGTTTTTGTTTTTGTGTGCGTGCGTTTTTTTGTTTGTGTGTGTGTGTTTCTTTTTGCGTGTGTGTGTGTGTTTTTTGTTTTGGTGTGTGTGTGTTTGTTTTTTGTGTGTGTGTGTGTGTTTGATTTTGTGTGTGTGTGTGTTTTTGTTTTTGTATTTTTTTTTGTTTTTGTGTGTGTGAGTGTGTGTTTGTTTTTGTTTGTGTGTGTGTTTTTGTTTTTGTGTGTGTCTGTGTTTTTGTTTTGTGTGTGTGTGTTTGTTTTTGTGTGTGTGTGTGTGTGTGTTTTTGTTTTTGTGATTGTGTGTGTTTGTGTGTGTTTGGTTTTGTTTTTGTGTGTGTGTTTGTTTTTGTGTGTGTGTGTCTTTTGGTTTTTGTGTGTGTGTGTCTGTGTGTATGTTTTTGTTTTTGTGTGTGTGTGTGTTTTTGTTTTTGTGTGTGTGAGTGTGTTTTTGTTTGTGTGCGTGTGTGTATGTGTGTGTTTTTGTTTTTGTGTGTGTGAGTGTTTTTGTTTTTGTGTGTGTGTTTTTGTTTTTTGTGTGTGTCTGTGTTTGTCTTTGTGTGTGTGTGTGTGTGTTTTTGTGTGTGTGTGTTTTTTTGTGTATGTGTTTGTGTGTGTGTGTTTTTTTGTTTTTGTGTGTGTGTGTGTGTTTTTCTTTTTGTGTGTGTGTTTATTTTTGTGTGTGTGTGTGTTTTTGATTTTTGTGTGTGTTTGTTTTTGTGTGTGTTTTTGTGTGTGTGTGTTTTTTTGTTTGTGTGTGTGTGTGAGTGTGTTTTTGTTTTTGTCTGTGTGTGTGTTTATCTTGTTTTTGCGTGTGTGTGTGTTTTTGTTTTTGTGTGTCTGCGTCTGTGTGTTTTATTTGTGTGTGTGCGTTTTTTTTGTTTTTGCATGTGTGTGCGTGTGTGTTTTTGTGTGTGTGTGTGTGTGTGTGTTTGTTTTTGTGTGTGTGTGTGTTTTTGTTTTTGTGTGTGTGTCTGTGTGTGTGTGTCTTTGTTTATGTGTGTGTGTGTTTTTGGTTTTGTGTGTGTGTGTGAGTGTGTGTGTTTTTGTTTTTGTGCGTGTGTGTGTTTTTGTTTTTGTGTGTGCGTGTGTGTGTTTGTTTGTTTTTGTGTGTGTGTGTGTGTTTTTGTTTTTGTGTGTGTGTGTGTATGTGTGTGTTTTTTGTTTTTGTGTGTGTTTTTGTTTTTGTTTGTGTGTGTGTGTTTTTTTGTTTGTGTGTGTTTATTTGTTTGTCTGTGTGTGTTTTTGTTTTTGTGTGTGTGTGTTTTTGTTTTTGTGTGTGTGTGTGTGTGTTTTGTTTTGGTGTGTGTGTGTTTGTTTTTTTTGTGTGTGTGTGTTTGATTTTGTGTGTGTGTGTGTTTTTGTTTTTGTTTGTGTTTTTGTGTGTGTGAGTGTGTGTTTGTTTTTGTTTGTGTGTGTGTGTTTGTTTTTGTGTGTGTCTGTGTTTTTGTTTTGTGTGTGTGTTTGTTTTTGTGTGTGTGTGTGTGTTTTTGTTTTTGTGATTGTGTGTGTTTGTGTGTGTTTGGTTTTGTTTTTGTGTGTGTGTTTGTTTTTGTGTGTGTGTGTCTTTTTTTTTGTGTGTGTATGTGTCTGTGTGTATGTTTTTGTTTTTGTGTGTGTGTGTGTTTTTGTTTTTGTGTGTGTGAGTGTGTTTTTGTTTGTGTGTGTGTATGTGTGTGTTTTTGTTTTTGTGTGTGTGTGAGTGTTTTTATTTGTGTGTGTGTGTGTGTGTTTGTTTTTGTGTGTGTGTTTTTGTTTTTTGTGTGTGTCTGTGTTTGTCTTTGTGTGTGTGTGTTTGTTTTTGTGTGTGTGTGTGTTTTTTTTGTGTGTGTTTGTGTGTGTGTGTTTTTTTGTTTTTGTGTGTGTGTGTGTGTTTTTCTTTTTGTGTGTGTGTTTTTTTTTGTGTGTGTGAGTGTTTTTGTTTTTTGTGTGTGTTTGTTTTTGTGTGTGTTTTTGAGTGTGTGTGTTTTTTTGTTTGTGTGTGTGTGTGAGTGTGTTTTTGTTTTTGTGTGTGTCTGTGTGTGTTTGTTTTTGTGTGTGTGTGTTTTTTTTTGTTTGTGTGTGTGTGTTTTCGTTTTTGTGTGTGTTTTTGGTTTTTGTGTATGTGTGTTTTATTGTTTTTTGTGTGTATATGTGTGTGTTTTTGTTTGTGTTTGTCTGTGTGTGTGTTTTTGTTTTTGTGTGTGTGTTTTTGTTTTTTGTGTGTGTCTGTGTTTGTCTTTGTGTGTGTGTGTGTTTTTTTTTGTGTGTGTGTTTTTTTGTGTGTGTGTTTGTGTGTGTGTGTTTTTTTGTTTTTGTGTGTGTGTGTGTGTTTTTCTTTTTGTGTGTGTGTTTACTTTTGTGTGTGTGTGTGTTTTTGTTTTTTGTGTGTGTTTGTTTTTGTGTGTGTTTTTGTGTGTGTGTGTGTTTTTTTGTTTGTGTGTGTGTGTGAGTGTGTTTTTGTTTATGTCTGTGTGTGTGTTTATCTTGTTTTTGCGTGTGTGTGTGTGTTTTTGTTTTTGTGTGTCTGCGTCTGTGTGTTTTATTTGTGTGTGTGCGTTTTTTTTGTTTTTGCATGTGTGTGCGTGTGTGTTTTTGTGTGTGTGTGTGTATGTGTGTGTGTTTGTTTTTGTGTGTGTGTGTGTTTTTGTTTTTGTGTGTGTGTCTGTGTGTATGTGTCTTTGTTTATGTGTGTGTGTGTTTTTGGTTTTGTGTGTGTGTGTGTTTTTGTGCGTGTGTGTGTTTTTGTTTTTGTGTGTGCGTGTGTGTGTATGTTTGTTTTTGTGTGTGTGTGTGTTTTTGTTTTTGTGTGTGTGTGTGTATGTGTGTGTTTTTTGTTTTTGTGTGTGTTTTTGTTTTTGTTTGTGTGTGTGTGTTTTTTTGTTTGTGTGTGTTTATTTGTTTGTGTGTGGGTGTTTGTTTGTCTGTGTGTGTTTTTGTTTTTGTGTGTGTGTGTGTTTTTGTTTTTGTGTGTGTGTGTGTGTGTTTTGTTTTGGTGTGTGTGTGTTTGTTTTTTTTGTGTGTGTGTGTTTGATTTTGTGTGTGTGTGTGTTTTTGTTTTTGTTTGTGTTTTTGTGTGTGTGAGTGTGTGTTTGTTTTTGTTTGTGTGTGTATGTTTTTGTTTTTTTGTGTGTGTGTGTTTTTGTTTTTGTGTGTGTGAGTGTGTTTTTGTTTGTGTGTGTGTGTATGTGTGTGTTTTTGTTTTTGTGTGTGTGTTTTTGTTTTTTGTGTGTGTCTGTGTTTGTCTTTGTGTGTGTGTGTGTGTTTTTGTGTGTTTTTTTGTGTGTGTGTTTGTGTGTGTGTGTGTTTTTGTTTTGTGTGTCTGTGTTTTTGTTTTGTGTGTGTGTGTATGTTTTTGTTTTTTTGTGCGTGTGTGTTTTTGTTTTTGTGTGTGTGAGTGTGTTTTTGTTTGTGTGTGTGTGTATGTGTGTGTTTTTGTTTTTGTGTGTGTGTTTTTGTTTTTTGTGTGTGTCTGTGTTTGTCTTTGTGTGTGTGTGTGTGTTTTTGTGTGTGTGTGTGTTTTTTTGTGTGTGTGTTTGTGTGTGTGTGTTTTTTTGTCTTTGTGTCTGTGTGTGTGTTTTTTTTTTGTGTGTGTGTTTATTTTTGTGTGTGTGTGTGTTTTTGTGTGTGTGTGTGTTTTTGTGTGTGTGTGTGTGTTTTTTTGTGTGTGTTTTTTTGTTTTTTTGTGTGTGTGTGTGTTTTTTTCTTTGTGTGTGGGTGTGTTTGTTTTTGTGTGTGTGTGTGTTTTTGTGTTTGTGTGTGAGTGTGTTTTTGTTTTTGTGTGTGTCTGTGTGTGTTTGTTTGTGTGTGTGTGTGTTTTTTTGTTTGTGTATGTGTGTTTTCGTTTTTGTGTGTGTTTTTGGTTTTTGTGTATGTGTGTGTTTTATTGCTTTTGTGTGTGTATATGTGTGTGTTTTTGTCTGTGTTTGTCTGTGTGTGTGTTTTTGTTTTTGTGTGTGTGTTATTTTGTTTTTGTCTGTGTGTGTGTTTATCTTGTTTTTGCGTGTGTGTGTGAGTTTTTGTTTTTGTGTGTCTGCGTCTGTGTGTTTTATTTGTGTGTGTGCGTTTTTTTTGTTTTTGCATGTATGTGCGTGTGTGTTTTTGTGTGTGTGTGTGTATGTGTGTGTGTTTGTTTTTGTGTGTGTGTGTGTGTTTGTTTTTGTGTGTGTGTCTGTGTGTGTGTCTTTGTTTATGTGTGTGTGTGTTTTTGGTTTTGTGTGTGTGTGTGAGTGTGTGTGTTTTTGTTTTTGTGCGTGTGTGTGTTTTTGTTTTTGTGTGTGCGTGTGTGTGTTTGTTTTTGTGTGTGTGTGTGTGTTTTTGTGTTTGTTTGTGTGTGTGTTTTTTTTTGTTTGTGTGTGTTCATTTGTTTGTGTGTGTGTGTTTGTTTGTCTGTGTGTGTTTATTTTGTTTTTGTGTGTGTGTTTTTGTTTTTGTGTGTGTGTGTGTTTTTGTTTTTGTGTGCGTGTGTTTTTTTGTTTGTGTGTGTGTGTTTCTTTTTGTGTGTGTATGTGTGTGTTTTTTGTTTTGGTGTGTGTGTGTGTTTGTTTTTTTTGTGTGTGTGTGTTTGATTTTGTGTGTGTGTGTGTTTTTGTTTTTGTTTGTGTTTTTGTTTTTGTGTGTGTGAGTGTGTGTTTGTTTTTGTTTGTGTGTGTGTTTTTGTTTTTGTGTGTGTGTGTGTTTTTGTTTTGTGTGTCTGTGTTTTTGTTTTGTGTGTGTGTGTATGTTTTTGTTTTTTTGTGTGTGTGTGTTTTTGTTTTTGTGTGTGTGAGTGTGTTTTTGTTTGTGTGTGTGTGTATGTGTGTGTTTTTGTTTTTGTGTGTGTGTGAGTGTTTTTGTTTTTGTGTGTGTGTTTTTGTTTTTTGTGTGTGTCTGTGTTTGTCTTTGTGTGTGTGTGTGTGTTTTTGTGTGTGTGTGTGTTTTTTTGTGTGTGTGTTTGTGTGTGTGTGTTTTTTTGTCTTTGTGTCTGTGTGTGTGTTTTTTTTTTGTGTGTGTGTGTGTTTTTGTGTGTGTGTGTGTTTTTGTGTGTGTGTGTGTGTTTTTTTGTGTGTGTTTTTTTGTTTTTTTGTTTGTGTGTGTGTTTTTTTCTTTGTGTGTGGGTTTTTTTTTTTTTTTGTGTGTGTGTGTGTTTTTGTGTTTGTGTGTGAGTGTGTTTTTGTTTTTGTGTGTGTCTGTGTGTGTTTGTTTGTGTGTGTGTGTGTTTTTTTGTTTGTGTATGTGTGTTTTCGTTTTTGTGCGTGTTTTTGGTTTTTGTGTATGTGTGTGTTTTATTGCTTTTGTGTGTGTATATGTGTGTGTTTTTGTCTGTGTTTGTCTGTGTGTGTGTTTTTGTTTTTGTGTGTGTGTGTGTTATTTTGTTTTTGTCTGTGTGTGTGTTTATCTTGTTTTTGCGTGTGTGTGTGTGTTTTTGTTTTTGTGTGTCTGCGTCTGTGTGTTTTATTTGTGTGTGTGCGTTTTTTTTGTTTTTGCATGTATGTGCGTGTGTGTTTTTGTGTGTGTGTGTATGTGTGTGTGTTTGTTTTTGTGTGTGTGTGTGTGTTTGTTTTTGTGTGTGTGTCTGTGTGTGTGTCTTTGTTTATGTGTGTGTGTGTTTTTGGTTTTGTGTGTGTGTGTGAGTGTGTGTGTTTTTGTTTTTGTGCGTGTGTGTGTTTTTGTTTTTGTGTGTGCGTGTGTGTGTTTGTTTTTGTGTGTGTGTGTGTGTTTTTGTGTTTGTTTGTGTATGTGTTTTTTTTTGTTTGTGTGTGTTCATTTGTTTGTGTGTGTGTGTTTGTTTGTCTGTGTGTGTTTATTTTGTTTTTGTGTGTGTGTTTTTGTTTTTGTGTGTGTTTTTGTTTTTGTGTGCGTGTGTTTTTTTGTTTGTGTGTGTGTGTTTCTTTTTGTGTGTGTATGTGTGTGTTTTTTGTTTTGGTGTGTGTGTGTGTTTGTTTTTTTTGTGTGTGTGTGTTTGATTTTGTGTGTGTGTGTGTTTTTGTTTTTGTTTGTGTTTTTGTTTTTGTGTGTGTGAGTGTGTGTTTGTTTTTGTTTGTGTGTGTGTTTTTGTTTTTGTGTGTGTGTGTGTTTTTGTTTTGTGTGTCTGTGTTTTTGTTTTGTGTGTGTGTGTATGTTTTTGTTTTTTTGTGTGTGTGTGTTTTTGTTTTTGTGTGTGTGAGTGTGTTTTTGTTTGTGTGTGTGTGTATGTGTGTGTTTTTGTTTTTGTGTGTGTGTGAGTGTTTTTGTTTTTGTGTGTGTGTTTTTGTTTTTTGTGTGTGTCTGTGTTTGTCTTTGTGTGTGTGTGTGTGTTTTTGTGTGTGTGTGTGTTTTTTTGTGTGTGTGTTTGTGTGTGTGTGTTTTTTTGTCTTTGTGTCTGTGTGTGTTTTTTTTTTGTGTGTGTGTTTATTTTTGTGTGTGTGTGTGTTTTTGTTTTTTGTGTGTGTTTGTTTTTCTGTGTGTGTGTGTTTTTTTGTTTGTGTGTGTGTGTGAGTGTGTTTTTGTTTTTGTCTGTGTGTGTGTTTATCTTGTTTTTGCGTGTGTGTGTGTGTTTTTGTTTTTGTGTGTCTGCGTCTGTGTGTTTTATTTGTGTGTGTGCGTTTTTTTTGTTTTTGCATGTGTGTGCGTGTGTGTTTTTGTGTGTGTGTGTGTATGTGTGTGTGTTTGTTTTTGTGTGTGTGTGTGTGTTTGTTTTTGTGTGTGTGTCTGTGTGTGTGTGTCTTTGTTTATGTGTGTGTGTGTTTTTGGTTTTGTGTGTGTGTGTGAGTGTGTGTGTTTTTGTTTTTGTGCGTGTGTGTGTTTTTGTTTTTGTGTGTGCGTGTGTGTGTTTGTTTGTTTTTGTGTGTGTGTTTTTGTTTTTGTGTGTGTGTGTATGTGTGTGTTTTTTGTTTTTGTGAGTGTTTTTGTTTTTGTTTGTGTGTGTGTGTTTTTTTTTTGTGTGTGTTTATTTGTTTGTGTGTGGGTGTTTGTTTGTCTGTGTGTGTTTTTGTTTTTGTGTGTGTGTGTGTTTTTGTTTTTGTGTGTGTGTGTTTTTGTTTTTGTGTGCGTGTGTTTTTTTGTTTGTGTGTGTGTGTGTTTCTTTTTGTGTGTGTGTGTGTTTTTTGTTTTGGTGTGTGTGTGTTTGTTTTTTTTGTGTGTGTGTGTTTGATTGTGTGTGTGTGTGTGTTTTTGTTTTTGTTTGTGTTTTTGTGTGTGTGAGTGTGTGTTTGTTATTGTTTGTGTGTGTGTTTTTGTTTTTGTGTGTGTCTGTGTGTGTTTGTTTGTGTGTGTGTGTGTGTTTTTGTTTGTGTGTGTGTGTTTTCGTTTTTGTGTGTGTTTTTGTTTTTTGTGTGTGTGTGTGTTATTTTGTTTTTGTCTGTGTGTGTTTATCTTGTTTTTGCGTGAGTGTGTGTTTTTGTTTTTGTGTGTCTGCGTCTGTGTGTTTTATTTGTGTGTGTGCGTTTTTTTTGTTTTTGCATGTATGTGCGTGTGTGTTTTTGTGTGTGTGTGTGTATGTGTGTGTGTTTGTTTTTGTGTGTGTGTGTGTTTGTTTTTGTGTGTGTGTCTGTGTGTGTGTCTTTGTTTATGTGTGTGTGTGTTTTTGGTTTTGTGTGTGTGTGTGAGTGTGTGTGTTTTTGTTTTTGTGCGTTTGTGTGTTTTTGTTTTTGTGTGTGCGTGTGTGTGTTTGTTTGTTTTTGTGTGTGTGTGTGTGTTTTTGTTTTTGTGTGTGTGTGTATGTGTATGTTTTTTGTTTTTGTGTGTGTTTTTGTGTTTGTTTGTGTGTGTGTTTTTTTTTGTTTGTGTCTGTTTATTTGTTTGTGTGTGTGTGTTTGTTTGTCTGTGTGTGTTTTTGTTTTTGTGTGCGTGCGTTTTTTTGTTTGTGTGTGTGTGTTTCTTTTTGCGTGTGTGTGTGTGTTTTTTGTTTTGGTGTGTGTGTGTTTGTTTTTTGTGTGTGTGTGTGTGTTTGATTTTGTGTGTGTGTGTGTTTTTGTTTTTGTATTTTTTTTTGTTTTTGTGTGTGTGAGTGTGTGTTTGTTTTTGTTTGTGTGTGTGTTTTTGTTTTTGTGTGTGTCTGTGTTTTTGTTTTGTGTGTGTGTGTTTGTTTTTGTGTGTGTGTGTGTTTTTGTTTTTGTGATTGTGTGTGTTTGTGTGTGTTTGGTTTTGTTTTTGTGTGTGTGTTTGTTTTTGTGTGTGTGTGTCTTTTTGTTTTTGTGTGTGTGTGTCTGTGTGTATGTTTTTGTTTTTGTGTGTGTGTGTTTTTGTTTTTGTGTGTGTGAGTGTGTTTTTGTTTGTGTGCGTGTGTGTATGTGTGTGTTTTTGTTTTTGTGTGTGTGAGTGTTTTTGTTTTTGTGTGTGTGTTTTTGTTTTTTGTGTGTGTCTGTGTTTGTCTTTGTGTGTGTGTGTGTGTTTTTTTGTGTGTGTGTGTTTTTTTGTGTATGTGTTTGTGTGTGTGTGTTTTTTTGTTTTTGTGTGTGTGTGTGTGTGTTTTTCTTTTTGTGTGTGTGTTTATTTTTGTGTGTGTGTGTGTTTTTGATTTTTGTGTGTGTTTGTTTTTGTGTGTGTTTTTGTGTGTGTGTGTTTTTTTGTTTGTGTGTGTGTGTGAGTGTGTTTTTGTTTTTGTCTGTGTGTGTGTTTATCTTGTTTTTGCGTGTGTGTGTGTTTTTGTTTTTGTGTGTCTGCGTCTGTGTGTTTTATTTGTGTGTGTGCGTTTTTTTTGTTTTTGCATGTGTGTGCGTGTGTGTTTTTGTGTGTGTGTGTGTGTGTGTGTTTGTTTTTGTGTGTGTGTGTGTTTTTGTTTTTGTGTGTGTGTCTGTGTGTGTGTGTCTTTGTTTATGTGTGTGTGTGTTTTTGGTTTTGTGTGTGTGTGTGAGTGTGTGTGTTTTTGTTTTTGTGCGTGTGTGTGTTTTTGTTTTTGTGTGTGCGTGTGTGTGTTTGTTTGTTTTTGTGTGTGTGTGTGTGTTTTTGTTTTTGTGTGTGTGTGTGTATGTGTGTGTTTTTTGTTTTTGTGTGTGTTTTTGTTTTTGTTTGTGTGTGTGTGTTTTTTTGTTTGTGTGTGTTTATTTGTTTGTCTGTGTGTGTTTTTGTTTTTGTGTGTGTGTGCTTTTGTTTTTGTGTGTGTGTGTGTGTGTTTTGTTTTGGTGTGTGTGTGTTTGTTTTTTTTGTGTGTGTGTGTTTGATTTTGTGTGTGTGTGTGTTTTTGTTTTTGTTTGTGTTTTTGTGTGTGTGAGTGTGTGTTTGTTTTTGTTTGTGTGTGTGTGTTTGTTTTTGTGTGTGTCTGTGTTTTTGTTTTGTGTGTGTGTTTGTTTTTGTGTGTGTGTGTGTGTTTTTGTTTTTGTGATTGTGTGTGTTTGTGTGTGTTTGGTTTTGTTTTTGTGTGTGTGTTTGTTTTTGTGTGTGTGTGTCTTTTTTTTTGTGTGTGTATGTGTCTGTGTGTATGTTTTTGTTTTTGTGTGTGTGTGTGTTTTTGTTTTTGTGTGTGTGAGTGTGTTTTTGTTTGTGTGTGTGTATGTGTGTGTTTTTGTTTTTGTGTGTGTGTGAGTGTTTTTATTTTTGTGTGTGTGTGTGTGTTTGTTTTTGTGTGTGTGTTTTTGTTTTTTGTGTGTGTCTGTGTTTGTCTTTGTGTGTGTGTGTTTGTTTTTGTGTGTGTGTGTGTTTTTTTTGTGTGTGTTTGTGTGTGTGTGTTTTTTTGTTTTTGTGTGTGTGTGTGTGTTTTTCTTTTTGTGTGTGTGTTTTTTTTTGTGTGTGTGAGTGTTTTTGTTTTTTGTGTGTGTTTGTTTTTGTGTGTGTTTTTGAGTGTGTGTGTTTTTTTGTTTGTGTGTGTGTGTGAGTGTGTTTTTGTTTTTGTGTGTGTCTGTGTGTGTTTGTTTTTGTGTGTGTGTGTGTTTTTTTGTTTGTGTGTGTGTGTTTTCGTTTTTGTGTGTGTTTTTGGTTTTTGTGTATGTGTGTTTTATTGTTTTTTGTGTGTATATGTGTGTGTTTTTGTTTGTGTTTGTCTGTGTGTGTGTTTTTGTTTTTGTGTGTGTGTTTTTGTTTTTTGTGTGTGTCTGTGTTTGTCTTTGTGTGTGTGTGTGTTTTTTTGTGTGTGTGTGTTTTTTTGTGTGTGTGTTTGTGTGTGTGTGTTTTTTTGTTTTTGTGTGTGTGTGTGTGTTTTTCTTTTTGTGTGTGTGTTTATTTTTGTGTGTGTGTGTGTTTTTGTTTTTTGTGTGTGTTTGCTTTTGTGTGTGTTTTTGTGTGTGTGTGTGTTTTTTTGTTTGTGTGTGTGTGTGAGTGTGTTTTTGTTTATGTCTGTGTGTGTGTTTATCTTGTTTTTGCGTGTGTGTGTGTGTTTTTGTTTTTGTGTGTCTGCGTCTGTGTGTTTTATTTGTGTGTGTGCGTTTTTTTTGTTTTTGCATGTGTGTGCGTGTGTGTTTTTGTGTGTGTGTGTGTATGTGTGTGTGTTTGTTTTTGTGTGTGTGTGTGTTTTTGTTTTTGTGTGTGTGTCTGTGTGTATGTGTCTTTGTTTATGTGTGTGTGTGTTTTTGGTTTTGTGTGTGTGTGTGTTTTTGTGCGTGTGTGTGTTTTTGTTTTTGTGTGTGCGTGTGTGTGTATGTTTGTTTTTGTGTGTGTGTGTGTTTTTGTTTTTGTGTGTGTGTGTGTATGTGTGTGTTTTTTGTTTTTGTGTGTGTTTTTGTTTTTGTTTGTGTGTGTGTGTTTTATTGTTTGTGTGTGTTTATTTGTTTGTGTGTGGGTGTTTGTTTGTCTGTGTGTGTTTTTGTTTTTGTGTGTGTGTGTGTTTTTGTTTTTGTGTGTGTGTGTGTGTGTTTTGTTTTGGTGTGTGTGTGTTTGTTTTTTTTGTGTGTGTGTGTTTGATTTTGTGTGTGTGTGTGTTTTTGTTTTTGTTTGTGTTTTTGTGTGTGTGAGTGTGTGTTTGTTTTTGTTTGTGTGTGTGTTTTTGTTTTTTGTGTGTGTCTGTGTTTGTCTTTGTGTGTGTGTGTTTGTTTTTGTGTGTGTGTGTGTGTTTTTTGTGTGTGTTTGTGTGTGTGTGTTTTTTTGTTTTTGTGTGTGTGTGTGTGTTTTTCTTTTTGTGTGTGTGTTTTTTTTTGTGTGTGTGAGTGTTTTTGTTTTTTGTGTGTGTTTGTTTTTGTGTGTGTTTTTGAGTGTGTGTGTTTTTTTGTTTGTGTGTGTGTGTGAGTGTGTTTTTGTTTTTGTGTGTGTCTGTGTGTGTTTGTTTTTGTGTGTGTGTGTGTTTTTTTGTTTGTGTGTGTGTGTTTTCGTTTTTGTGTGTGTTTTTGGTTTTTGTGTATGTGTGTTTTATTGTTTTTTGTGTGTATATGTGTGTGTTTTTGTTTGTGTTTGTCTGTGTGTGTGTTTTTGTTTTTGTGTGTGTGTTTTTGTTTTTTGTGTGTGTCTGTGTTTGTCTTTGTGTGTGTGTGTGTTTTTTTGTGTGTGTGTGTTTTTTTGTGTGTGTGTTTGTGTGTGTGTGTTTTTTTGTTTTTGTGTGTGTGTGTGTGTTTTTCTTTTTGTGTGTGTGTTTATTTTTGTGTGTGTGTGTGTTTTTGTTTTTTGTGTGTGTTTGCTTTTGTGTGTGTTTTTGTGTGTGTGTGTGTTTTTTTGTTTGTGTGTGTGTGTGAGTGTGTTTTTGTTTATGTCTGTGTGTGTGTTTATCTTGTTTTTGCGTGTGTGTGTGTGTTTTTGTTTTTGTGTGTCTGCGTCTGTGTGTTTTATTTGTGTGTGTGCGTTTTTTTTGTTTTTGCATGTGTGTGCGTGTGTGTTTTTGTGTGTGTGTGTGTATGTGTGTGTGTTTGTTTTTGTGTGTGTGTGTGTTTTTGTTTTTGTGTGTGTGTCTGTGTGTATGTGTCTTTGTTTATGTGTGTGTGTGTTTTTGGTTTTGTGTGTGTGTGTGTTTTTGTGCGTGTGTGTGTTTTTGTTTTTGTGTGTGCGTGTGTGTGTATGTTTGTTTTTGTGTGTGTGTGTGTTTTTGTTTTTGTGTGTGTGTGTGTATGTGTGTGTTTTTTGTTTTTGTGTGTGTTTTTGTTTTTGTTTGTGTGTGTGTGTTTTTTTGTTTGTGTGTGTTTATTTGTTTGTGTGTGGGTGTTTGTTTGTCTGTGTGTGTTTTTGTTTTTGTGTGTGTGTGTGTTTTTGTTTTTGTGTGTGTGTGTGTGTGTTTTGTTTTGGTGTGTGTGTGTTTGTTTTTTTTGTGTGTGTGTGTTTGATTTTGTGTGTGTGTGTGTTTTTGTTTTTGTTTGTGTTTTTGTGTGTGTGAGTGTGTGTTTGTTTTTGTTTGTGTGTGTGTTTTTGTTTTTGTGTGTGTCTGTGTTTTTGTTTTGTGTGTGTGTGTGTTTGTTTTTGTGTGTGTGTATTTTTGTTTTTTGTGATTGTGTGTGTTTGTGTGTGTTTGTTTTTGTTTTTGTGTGTGTGTTTGTTTTTGTGTGTGTGTGTCTTTTTGTTTTTGTGTGTATGTGTCTGTGTGTATGTTTTTGTTTTTGTGTGTGTGTGTGTGTTTGTTTTTGTGTGTGTGTTTTTGTTTTTTGTGTGTGTCTGTGTTTGTCTTTGTGTGTGTGTGTTTGTTTTTGTGTGTGTTTTTTGTGTGTGTGTTTGTGTGTGTGTGTTTTTTTGTTTTTGTTTGTGTGTGTGTGTGTTTTTCTTTTTGTGTGTGTGTTTATTTTTGTGTGTGTGTGTGTTTTTGTTTTTTGTGTGTGTTTGTTTTTGTGTGTGTTTTTGTGTGTGTGTGTTTTTTTGTTTGTGTGTGTGTGTGAGTGTGTTTTTGTTTTTGTGTGTGTCTGTGTGTGATTGTTTTTTTGTGTGTGTGTGTTTTTTTGTTTGTGTGTGTGTGTTTTCGTTTTTGTGTGTGTTTTTGGTTTTTGTGTATGTGTGTGTTTTATTGTTTTTTGTGTGTATATGTGTGTGTTTTTGTTTGTGTTTGTCTGTGTGTGTGTTTTTGTTTTTGTGTGTGCGTGTGTTATTTTGTTTTTGTGTGTGTGTGTGTTTATCTTGTTTTTGCGTGTGTGTATGATTTTGTTTTTGTGTGTGCGTGCGGTTTTTGTTGTTTTTGTCTGTTTGTGTGTGTGTTTTTTTGTATGTGTGTGTGTTTTTGTGTGTGTGTGTGTTTGTGTGAGTGAGTGTGTTTTTGTTTTTGTGTGCGTGTTTTTTTGTTTTTGTGTGTGTGTGAGTGTTTTTGTTTTTGTGCGTGTGTGTTTTTTTGTTTTTGTGTGTGTTTTTTGTTTGTGTGTGTGTGTTTGTTTTTTGTGTGTGTGTGTTTTTGATTTTGTGTGTGAGTGTGTGTTTGTTTTTGTGTGTGTGTGTTTTTTTGTTTTTGTGTGTGTGTTTTTGTTTGTGTGTGTGTGTGTTTGTGTGTGTGTTTGTTTTTGTGTGTGTGTATTTTTTTGTGTGTGTGTTTGTTTTTTTGTTTTTGTGAGTGTGTGTGTGTTTTTTTTTCATTTTTGCGGGTGTGTTTGTCTGTGTGTTTGTTTTTGTGTGTCTGCGTCTGTGTGTGTTTTTTTGTGTGTGTGTGTTTTTTTTGTTTTTGTGTGTGTGTTTTTATTTTTGTATGTGCGTGTGTGTTTGTTTTTGTGGGTGTGTGTGCGTGTGTTTTTGTTTTTGTGTGTGTGTTTGTGTGTGTATTTTTGTTTTTGTGTGTGTGTTTTTGTTTTTGTGTGTGTTTTTGTTTGTGTGTGTGTGTTTTTGTGTGTGTGTGTGTTTTTTTTTGTGTGTGTTTGTGTGTGTGTGTTTTTTTGTTTTTGTGTGTGTGTGTGTTTTTCTTTTTGTGTGTGTGTTTATTTTTGTGTGTGTGTGTGTTTTTTTGTTTGTGTGTGTATGAGTGTGTTTTTGTTTTTGTCTGTGTGTGTGTTTATCTTGTTTTTGCGTGTGTGTGTGTGTGTTTGTTTTTGTGTGTCTGCGTCTGTGTGTTTTATTTTTGTGTGTGCGTTTTTTTTGTTTTTGCATGTGTGTGCGTGTGTGTTTTTGTGTGTGTATGTGTGTGTGTTTGTTTTTGTGTGTGTGTGTGTTTGTTTTTGTGTGTGTGTCTGTGTGTGTGTGTCTTTGTTTATGTGTGTGTGTGTTTTTGGTTTTGTGTGTGTGTGTGAGTGTGTGTGTTTTTGTTTTTGTGCGTGTGTGTGTTTTTGTTTTTGTGTGTGCGTGTGTGTGTTTGTTTGTTTTTGTGAGTGTGTGTGTTTTTGTTTTTGTGTGTGTGTGTGTGTGTGTTTTTTGTTTTTGTGTGTGTTTTTGTTTTTGTTTGTGTGTGTGCGTGTTTTTTTGTTTGTGTGTGTTTATTTGTTTGTGTGTGGGTGTTTGTTTGTCTGTGTGTGTTTTTGTTTTTGTGTGTGTGTGTGTTTTTGTTTTTGTGTGTGTGTGTTTTTGTTTTTGTGTGCGTGTGTTTTTTTGTTTGTGTGTGTGTGTGTGTGTGTTTTTTGTTTTGGTGTGTGTGTGTTTGTTTTTTTTGTGTGTGTGTGTTTGATTTTGTGTGTGTGTGTGTTTTTGTTTTTGTTTGTGTTTTTGTGTGTGTGAGTGTGTGTTTGTTTTTGTTTGTGTGTGTGTTTTTGTTTTTGTGTGTGTCTGTGTTTTTGTTTTGTGTGTTTGTTTTTGTGTGTGTGTGTGTGTTTTTGTTTTTGTGATTGTGTGTGTTTGTGTGTGTTTGGTTTTGTTTTTGTGTGTGTGTTTGTTTTTGTGTGTGTGTGTCTTTTTGTTTTTGTGTGTGTATGTCTGTGTGTATGTTTTTGTTTTTGTGTGTGTGTGTGTTTTTGTTTTTGTGTGTGTGAGTGTGTTTTTGTTTGTGTGTGTGTGTATGTGTGTGTTTTTGTTTTTGTGTGTGTGTGAGTGTTTTTGTTTGTGTGTGTGTGTGTGTTTGTTTTTGTGTGTGTGTTTTTGTTTTTTGTGTGTGTCTGTGTTTGTCGTTGCGTGTGTGTGTTTGTTTTTGTGTGTATGTGTGTTTTTTTTGTGTGTGTTTATGTGTGTGTGTTTTTTTGTTTTTGTGTGTGTGTGTCTATGTTTTTCTTTTTGTGTGTGTGTTTATTTTTGTGTGTGTGTGTGTTTTTGTTTTTTGTGTGTGTTTGTTTTTGTGTGTGTGTGTGTTTTTTTGTTTGTGTGTGTGTGTGTGTGTTTTTTTGTTTGTGTGTGTGTGTTTTCGTTTTTGTGTGTGTTTTTGGTTTTTGTGTGTGTGTGTGTTATTTTGTTTTTGTGTGTGTGTGTGTTTATCTTGTTTTTGCGTGTGTGTGTATGTTTTTGTTTTTGTGTGTGCGTGCGTGTTTTTTTGTTTTTGTGTGTGTGTGAGTGTTTTTGTTTTTGTGCGTGTGTGTTTTTTTGTTTTTGTGTGTGTTTTTTGTTTGTGTGTGTGTGTTTGTTTTTTGTGTGTGTGTGTTTTTGATTTTGTGTGTGAGTGTGTGTTTGTTTTTGTGTGTGTGTGTTTTTTTGTTTTTGTGTGTGTGTTTTTGTTTGTGTGTGTGTGTGTTTGTGTGTGTGTTTGTTTTTGTGTGTGTGTGTGTGTTTTTTTGTGTGTGTGTTTGTTTTTTGGTTTTTGTGAGTGTGTGTGTGTTTTTTTTTCATTTTTGCGGGTGTGTGTGTCTGTGTGTTTGTTTTTGTGTGTCTGCGTCTGTGTGTGTTGTTTTGTGTGTGTGTTTTTTTTTGTTTTTGTGTGTGTGTTTTTATTTTTGTATGTGCGTGTGTGTTTGTTTTTGTGGGTGTGTGTGCGTGTGTTTTTGTTTTTGTGTGTGTGTTTGTGTGTGTATTTTTGGTTTTGTGTGTGTGTTTTTGTTTTTGTGTGTGTGTTTTTGTTTGTGTGTGTGTGTTTTTGTGTGTGTGTGTTTTTTTTTGTGTGTGTTTGTGTGTGTGTGTTTTTTTGTTTTTGTGTGTGTGTGTGTGTGTTTTTCTTTTTGTGTGTGTGTTTATTTTTGTGTGTGTGTGTTTTTGTTTTTTGTGTGTGTTTGTTTTGTGTGTGTGTGTTTTTTTGTTTGTGTATGTGTGTGAGTGTGTTTTTGTTTTTGTCTGTGTGTGTGTTTATCTTGTTTTTGCGTGTGTGTGTGTGTTTTTGTTTTTGTGTGTCTGCGTCTGTGTGTTTTATTTGTGTGTGTGCGTTTTTTTTGTTTTTGCATGTGTGTGCGTGTGTGTTTTTGTGTGTGTGTGTATGTGTGTGTGTTTGTTTTTGTGTGTGTGTGTGTGTTTGTTTTTGTGTGTGTGTCTGTGTGTGTGTGTCTTTGTTTATGTGTGTGTGTGTTTTTGGTTTGTGTGTGTGTGTGAGTGTGTGTGTTTTTGTTTTTGTGCGTGTGTGTGTTTTTGTTTTTGTGTGTGAGTGTGTGTGTTTGTTTGTTTTTGTGTGTGTGTGTGTTTTTGTTTTTGTGTGTGTGTGTGTATGTGTGTGTTTTTTGTTTTTGTGTGTGTTTTTGTTTTTGTTTGTGTGTGTGTGTTTTTTTGTTTGTGTGTGTTTATTTGTTTGTGTGTGGGTGTTTGTTTGTCTGTGTGTGTTTTTGTTTTTGTGTGTGTGTGTGTTTTTGTTTTTGTGTGTGTGTGTTTTTGTTTTTGTGTGCGTGTGTTTTTTTGTTTGTGTGTGTGTGTGTGTGTTTCTTTTTGTGTGTGTGTGTGTGTTTTTTGCTTTGGTGTGTGTGTGTTTGTTTTTTTTGTGTGTGTGTGTTTGATTTTGTGTGTGTGTGTGTTTTTGTTTTTGTTTGTGTTTTTGTGTGTGTGAGTGTGTGTTTGTTTTTGTTTGTGTGTGTGTGTTTTTGTTTTTGTGTGTGTGTCTGTGTGTGTGTCTTTGTTTATGTGTGTGTGTGTTTTTGGTTTTGTGTGTGTGTGTGAGTGTGTGTGTTTTTGTTTTTGTGCGTTTGTGTGTTTTTGTTTTTGTGTGTGCGTGTGTGTGTTTGTTTGTTTTTGTGTGTGTGTGTGTGTTTTTGTTTTTGTGTGTGTGTGTATGTGTATGTTTTTTGTTTTTGTGTGTGTTTTTGTGTTTGTTTGTGTGTGTGTTTTTTTTTGTTTGTGTCTGTTTATTTGTTTGTGTGTGTGTGTTTGTTTGTCTGTGTGTGTTTTTGTTTTTGTGTGCGTGCGTTTTTTTGTTTGTGTGTGTGTGTTTCTTTTTGCGTGTGTGTGTGTGTTTTTTGTTTTGGTGTGTGTGTGTTTGTTTTTTGTGTGTGTGTGTGTGTTTGATTTTGTGTGTGTGTGTGTTTTTGTTTTTGTATTTTTTTTTGTTTTTGTGTGTGTGAGTGTGTGTTTGTTTTTGTTTGTGTGTGTGTTTTTGTTTTTGTGTGTGTCTGTGTTTTTGTTTTGTGTGTGTGTGTTTGTTTTTGTGTGTGTGTGTGTTTTTGTTTTTGTGATTGTGTGTGTTTGTGTGTGTTTGGTTTTGTTTTTGTGTGTGTGTTTGTTTTTGTGTGTGTGTGTCTTTTTGTTTTTGTGTGTGTGTGTCTGTGTGTATGTTTTTGTTTTTGTGTGTGTGTGTGTTTTTGTTTTTGTGTGTGTGAGTGTGTTTTTGTTTGTGTGCGTGTGTGTATGTGTGTGTTTTTGTTTTTGTGTGTGTGAGTGTTTTTGTTTTTGTGTGTGTGTTTTTGTTTTTTGTGTGTGTCTGTGTTTGTCTTTGTGTGTGTGTGTGTGTGTTTTTGTGTGTGTGTGTTTTTTTGTGTATGTGTTTGTGTGTGTGTGTTTTTTTGTTTTTGTGTGTGTGTGTGTGTGTTTTTCTTTTTGTGTGTGTGTTTATTTTTGTGTGTGTGTGTGTTTTTGATTTTTGTGTGTGTTTGTTTTTGTGTGTGTTTTTGTGTGTGTGTGTTTTTTTGTTTGTGTGTGTGTGTGAGTGTGTTTTTGTTTTTGTCTGTGTGTGTGTTTATCTTGTTTTTGCGTGTGTGTGTGTTTTTGTTTTTGTGTGTCTGCGTCTGTGTGTTTTATTTGTGTGTGTGCGTTTTTTTTGTTTTTGCATGTGTGTGCGTGTGTGTTTTTGTGTGTGTGTGTGTGTGTGTGTTTGTTTTTGTGTGTGTGTGTGTTTTTGTTTTTGTGTGTGTGTCTGTGTGTGTGTGTCTTTGTTTATGTGTGTGTGTGTTTTTGGTTTTGTGTGTGTGTGTGAGTGTGTGTGTTTTTGTTTTTGTGCGTGTGTGTGTTTTTGTTTTTGTGTGTGCGTGTGTGTGTTTGTTTGTTTTTGTGTGTGTGTGTGTGTTTTTGTTTTTGTGTGTGTGTGTGTATGTGTGTGTTTTTTGTTTTTGTGTGTGTTTTTGTTTTTGTTTGTGTGTGTGTGTTTTTTTGTTTGTGTGTGTTTATTTGTTTGTCTGTGTGTGTTTTTGTTTTTGTGTGTGTGTGTTTTTGTTTTTGTGTGTGTGTGTGTGTGTTTTGTTTTGGTGTGTGTGTGTTTGTTTTTTTTGTGTGTGTGTGTTTGATTTTGTGTGTGTGTGTGTTTTTGTTTTTGTTTGTGTTTTTGTGTGTGTGAGTGTGTGTTTGTTTTTGTTTGTGTGTGTGTGTTTGTTTTTGTGTGTGTCTGTGTGTTTGTTTTTGTGTGTCTGCGTCTGTGTGTGTTGTTTTGTGTGTGTGTTTTTTTTTGTTTTTGTGTGTGTGTTTTTATTTTTGTATGTGCGTGTGTGTTTGTTTTTGTGGGTGTGTGTGCGTGTGTTTTTGTTTTTGTGTGTGTGTTTGTGTGTGTATTTTTGGTTTTGTGTGTGTGTTTTTGTTTTTGTGTGTGTGTTTTTGTTTGTGTGTGTGTGTTTTTGTGTGTGTGTGTTTTTTTTTGTGTGTGTTTGTGTGTGTGTGTTTTTTTGTTTTTGTGTGTGTGTGTGTGTGTTTTTCTTTTTGTGTGTGTGTTTATTTTTGTGTGTGTGTGTTTTTGTTTTTTGTGTGTGTTTGTTTTTGTGTGTGTGTGTTTTTTTGTTTGTGTATGTGTGTGAGTGTGTTTTTGTTTTTGTCTGTGTGTGTGTTTATCTTGTTTTTGCGTGTGTGTGTGTGTTTTTGTTTTTGTGTGTCTGCGTCTGTGTGTTTTATTTGTGTGTGTGCGTTTTTTTTGTTTTTGCATGTGTGTGCGTGTGTGTTTTTGTGTGTGTGTGTATGTGTGTGTGTTTGTTTTTGTGTGTGTGTGTGTGTTTGTTTTTGTGTGTGTGTCTGTGTGTGTGTGTCTTTGTTTATGTGTGTGTGTGTTTTTGGTTTGTGTGTGTGTGTGAGTGTGTGTGTTTTTGTTTTTGTGCGTGTGTGTGTTTTTGTTTTTGTGTGTGAGTGTGTGTGTTTGTTTGTTTTTGTGTGTGTGTGTGTTTTTGTTTTTGTGTGTGTGTGTGTATGTGTGTGTTTTTTGTTTTTGTGTGTGTTTTTGTTTTTGTTTGTGTGTGTGTGTTTTTTTGTTTGTGTGTGTTTATTTGTTTGTGTGTGGGTGTTTGTTTGTCTGTGTGTGTTTTTGTTTTTGTGTGTGTGTGTGTTTTTGTTTTTGTGTGTGTGTGTTTTTGTTTTTGTGTGCGTGTGTTTTTTTGTTTGTGTGTGTGTGTGTGTGTTTCTTTTTGTGTGTGTGTGTGTGTTTTTTGCTTTGGTGTGTGTGTGTTTGTTTTTTTTGTGTGTGTGTGTTTGATTTTGTGTGTGTGTGTGTTTTTGTTTTTGTTTGTGTTTTTGTGTGTGTGAGTGTGTGTTTGTTTTTGTTTGTGTGTGTGTGTTTTTGTTTTTGTGTGTGTGTCTGTGTGTGTGTCTTTGTTTATGTGTGTGTGTGTTTTTGGTTTTGTGTGTGTGTGTGAGTGTGTGTGTTTTTGTTTTTGTGCGTTTGTGTGTTTTTGTTTTTGTGTGTGCGTGTGTGTGTTTGTTTGTTTTTGTGTGTGTGTGTGTGTTTTTGTTTTTGTGTGTGTGTGTATGTGTATGTTTTTTGTTTTTGTGTGTGTTTTTGTGTTTGTTTGTGTGTGTGTTTTTTTTTGTTTGTGTCTGTTTATTTGTTTGTGTGTGTGTGTTTGTTTGCCTGTGTGTGTTTTTGTTTTTGTGTGCGTGCGTTTTTTTGTTTGTGTGTGTGTGTTTCTTTTTGCGTGTGTGTGTGTGTTTTTTGTTTTGGTGTGTGTGTGTTTGTTTTTTGTGTGTGTGTGTGTGTTTGATTTTGTGTGTGTGTGTGTTTTTGTTTTTGTATTTTTTTTTGTTTTTGTGTGTGTGAGTGTGTGTTTGTTTTTGTTTGTGTGTGTGTTTTTGTTTTTGTGTGTGTCTGTGTTTTTGTTTTGTGTGTGTGTGTTTGTTTTTGTGTGTGTGTGTGTTTTTGTTTTTGTGATTGTGTGTGTTTGTGTGTGTTTGGTTTTGTTTTTGTGTGTGTGTTTGTTTTTGTGTGTGTGTGTCTTTTTGTTTTTGTGTGTGTGTGTCTGTGTGTATGTTTTTGTTTTTGTGTGTGTGTGTGTTTTTGTTTTTGTGTGTGTGAGTGTGTTTTTGTTTGTGTGCGTGTGTGTATGTGTGTGTTTTTGTTTTTGTGTGTGTGAGTGTTTTTGTTTTTGTGTGTGTGTTTTTGTTTTTTGTGTGTGTCTGTGTTTGTCTTTGTGTGTGTGTGTGTGTGTTTTTGTGTGTGTGTGTTTTTTTGTGTATGTGTTTGTGTGTGTGTGTTTTTTTGTTTTTGTGTGTGTGTGTGTGTGTTTTTCTTTTTGTGTGTGTGTTTATTTTTGTGTGTGTGTGTGTTTTTGATTTTTGTGTGTGTTTGTTTTTGTGTGTGTTTTTGTGTGTGTGTGTTTTTTTGTTTGTGTGTGTGTGTGAGTGTGTTTTTGTTTTTGTCTGTGTGTGTGTTTATCTTGTTTTTGCGTGTGTGTGTGTTTTTGTTTTTGTGTGTCTGCGTCTGTGTGTTTTATTTGTGTGTGTGCGTTTTTTTTGTTTTTGCATGTGTGTGCGTGTGTGTTTTTGTGTGTGTGTGTGTGTGTGTGTTTGTTTTTGTGTGTGTGTGTGTTTTTGTTTTTGTGTGTGTGTCTGTGTGTGTGTGTCTTTGTTTATGTGTGTGTGTGTTTTTGGTTTTGTGTGTGTGTGTGAGTGTGTGTGTTTTTGTTTTTGTGCGTGTGTGTGTTTTTGTTTTTGTGTGTGCGTGTGTGTGTTTGTTTGTTTTTGTGTGTGTGTGTGTGTTTTTGTTTTTGTGTGTGTGTGTGTATGTGTGTGTTTTTTGTTTTTGTGTGTGTTTTTGTTTTTGTTTGTGTGTGTGTGTTTTTTTGTTTGTGTGTGTTTATTTGTTTGTCTGTGTGTGTTTTTGTTTTTGTGTGTGTGTGTTTTTGTTTTTGTGTGTGTGTGTGTGTGTTTTGTTTTGGTGTGTGTGTGTTTGTTTTTTTTGTGTGTGTGTGTTTGATTTTGTGTGTGTGTGTGTTTTTGTTTTTGTTTGTGTTTTTGTGTGTGTGAGTGTGTGTTTGTTTTTGTTTGTGTGTGTGTGTTTGTTTTTGTGTGTGTCTGTGTTTTTGTTTTGTGTGTGTGTTTGTTTTTGTGTGTGTGTGTGTGTTTTTGTTTTTGTGATTGTGTGTGTTTGTGTGTGTTTGGTTTTGTTTTTGTGTGTGTGTTTGTTTTTGTGTGTGTGTGTCTTTTTTTTTGTGTGTGTATGTGTCTGTGTGTATGTTTTTGTTTTTGTGTGTGTGTGTGTTTTTGTTTTTGTGTGTGTGAGTGTGTTTTTGTTTGTGTGTGTGTATGTGTGTGTTTTTGTTTTTGTGTGTGTGTGAGTGTTTTTATTTTTGTGTGTGTGTGTGTGTTTGTTTTTGTGTGTGTGTTTTTGTTTTTTGTGTGTGTCTGTGTTTGTCTTTGTGTGTGTGTGTTTGTTTTTGTGTGTGTGTGTGTTTTTTTTGTGTGTGTTTGTGTGTGTGTGTTTTTTTGTTTTTGTGTGTGTGTGTGTGTTTTTCTTTTTGTGTGTGTGTTTTTTTTTGTGTGTGTGAGTGTTTTTGTTTTTTGTGTGTGTTTGTTTTTGTGTGTGTTTTTGAGTGTGTGTGTTTTTTTGTTTGTGTGTGTGTGTGAGTGTGTTTTTGTTTTTGTGTGTGTTTGTTTTTGTGTGTGTGTGTGTTTTTTTGTTTGTGTGTGTGTGTTTTCGTTTTTGTGTGTGTTTTTGGTTTTTGTGTATGTGTGTTTTATTGTTTTTTGTGTGTATATGTGTGTGTTTTTGTTTGTGTTTGTCTGTGTGTGTGTTTTTGTTTTTGTGTGTGTGTTTTTGTTTTTTGTGTGTGTCTGTGTTTGTCTTTGTGTGTGTGTGTGTTTTTTTGTGTGTGTGTGTTTTTTTGTGTGTGTGTTTGTGTGTGTGTGTTTTTTTGTTTTTGTGTGTGTGTGTGTGTTTTTCTTTTTGTGTGTGTGTTTATTTTTGTGTGTGTGTGTGTTTTTGTTTTTTGTGTGTGTTTGCTTTTGTGTGTGTTTTTGTGTGTGTGTGTTTTTTTGTTTGTGTGTGTGTGTGAGTGTGTTTTTGTTTATGTCTGTGTGTGTGTTTATCTTGTTTTTGCGTGTGTGTGTGTGTTTTTGTTTTTGTGTGTCTGCGTCTGTGTGTTTTATTTGTGTGTGTGCGTTTTTTTTGTTTTTGCATGTGTGTGCGTGTGTGTTTTTGTGTGTGTGTGTGTATGTGTGTGTGTTTGTTTTTGTGTGTGTGTGTGTTTTTGTTTTTGTGTGTGTGTCTGTGTGTATGTGTCTTTGTTTATGTGTGTGTGTGTTTTTGTTTTTGTGTGTGCGTGTGTGTGTATGTTTGTTTTTGTGTGTGTGTGTGTTTTTGTTTTTGTGTGTGTGTGTGTATGTGTGTGTTTTTTGTTTTTGTGTGTGTTTTTGTTTTTGTTTGTGTGTGTGTGTTTTTTTGTTTGTGTGTGTTTATTTGTTTGTGTGTGGGTGTTTGTTTGTCTGTGTGTGTTTTTGTTTTTGTGTGTGTGTGTGTTTTTGTTTTTGTGTGTGTGTGTGTGTTTTGTTTTGGTGTGTGTGTGTTTGTTTTTTTTGTGTGTGTGTGTTTGATTTTGTGTGTGTGTGTGTTTTTGTTTTTGTTTGTGTTTTTGTGTGTGTGAGTGTGTGTTTGTTTTTGTTTGTGTGTGTGTTTTTGTTTTTGTGTGTGTCTGTGTTTTTGTTTTGTGTGTGTGTGTGTTTGTTTTTGTGTGTGTGTATTTTTGTTTTTTGTGATTGTGTGTGTTTGTGTGTGTTTGTTTTTGTTTTTGTGTGTGTGTTTGTTTTTGTGTGTGTGTGTCTTTTTGTTTTTGTGTGTATGTGTCTGTGTGTATGTTTTTGTTTTTGTGTGTGTGTGTGTGTTTGTTTTTGTGTGTGTGTTTTTGTTTTTTGTGTGTGTCTGTGTTTGTCTTTGTGTGTGTGTGTTTGTTTTTGTGTGTGTTTTTTGTGTGTGTGTTTGTGTGTGTGTGTTTTTTTGTTTTTGTTTGTGTGTGTGTGTGTTTTTCTTTTTGTGTGTGTGTTTATTTTTGTGTGTGTGTGTGTTTTTGTTTTTTGTGTGTGTTTGTTTTTGTGTGTGTTTTTGTGTGTGTGTGTTTTTTTGTTTGTGTGTGTGTGTGAGTGTGTTTTTGTTTTTGTGTGTGTCTGTGTGTGATTGTTTTTTTGTGTGTGTGTGTTTTTTTGTTTGTGTGTGTGTGTTTTCGTTTTTGTGTGTGTTTTTGGTTTTTGTGTATGTGTGTGTTTTATTGTTTTTTGTGTGTATATGTGTGTGTTTTTGTTTGTGTTTGTCTGTGTGTGTGTTTTTGTTTTTGTGTGTGCGTGTGTTATTTTGTTTTTGTGTGTGTGTGTGTTTATCTTGTTTTTGCGTGTGTGTATGATTTTGTTTTTGTGTGTGCGTGCGGTTTTTGTTGTTTTTGTCTGTTTGTGTGTGTGTTTTTTTGTTTGTGTGTGTGTTTTTGTGTGTGTGTGTGTTTGTGTGAGTGAGTGTGTTTTTGTTTTTGTGTGCGTGTTTTTTTGTTTTTGTGTGTGTGTGAGTGTTTTTGTTTTTGTGCGTGTGTGTTTTTTTGTTTTTGTGTGTGTTTTTTGTTTGTGTGTGTGTGTTTGTTTTTTGTGTGTGTGTGTTTTTGATTTTGTGTGTGAGTGTGTGTTTGTTTTTGTGTGTGTGTGTTTTTTTGTTTTTGTGTGTGTGTTTTTGTTTGTGTGTGTGTGTGTTTGTGTGTGTGTTTGTTTTTGTGTGTGTGTATTTTTTTGTGTGTGTGTTTGTTTTTTTGTTTTTGTGAGTGTGTGTGTGTTTTTTTTTCATTTTTGCGGGTGTGTTTGTCTGTGTGTTTGTTTTTGTGTGTCTGCGTCTGTGTGTGTTTTTTTGTGTGTGTGTGTTTTTTTTGTTTTTGTGTGTGTGTTTTTATTTTTGTATGTGCGTGTGTGTTTGTTTTTGTGGGTGTGTGTGCGTGTGTTTTTGTTTTTGTGTGTGTGTTTGTGTGTGTATTTTTGTTTTTGTGTGTGTGTTTTTGTTTTTGTGTGTGTTTTTGTTTGTGTGTGTGTGTTTTTGTGTGTGTGTGTGTTTTTTTTTGTGTGTGTTTGTGTGTGTGTGTTTTTTTGTTTTTGTGTGTGTGTGTGTTTTTCTTTTTGTGTGTGTGTTTATTTTTGTGTGTGTGTGTGTTTTTTTGTTTGTGTGTGTATGAGTGTGTTTTTGTTTTTGTCTGTGTGTGTGTTTATCTTGTTTTTGCGTGTGTGTGTGTGTGTTTGTTTTTGTGTGTCTGCGTCTGTGTGTTTTATTTTTGTGTGTGCGTTTTTTTTGTTTTTGCATGTGTGTGCGTGTGTGTTTTTGTGTGTGTGTGTGTATGTGTGTGTGTTTGTTTTTGTGTGTGTGTGTGTTTGTTTTTGTGTGTGTGTCTGTGTGTGTGTGTCTTTGTTTATGTGTGTGTGTGTTTTTGGTTTTGTGTGTGTGTGTGAGTGTGTGTGTTTTTGTTTTTGTGCGTGTGTGTGTTTTTGTTTTTGTGTGTGCGTGTGTGTGTTTGTTTGTTTTTGTGAGTGTGTGTGTTTTTGTTTTTGTGTGTGTGTGTGTGTGTGTGTGTGTTTTGTTTTTGTGTGTGTTTTTGTTTTTGTTTGTGTGTGTGCGTGTTTTTTTGTTTGTGTGTGTTTATTTGTTTGTGTGTGGGTGTTTGTTTGTCTGTGTGTGTTTTTGTTTTTGTGTGTGTGTGTGTTTTTGTTTTTGTGTGTGTGTGTTTTTGTTTTTGTGTGCGTGTGTTTTTTTGTTTGTGTGTGTGTGTGTGTGTGTTTTTTGTTTTGGTGTGTGTGTGTTTGTTTTTTTTGTGTGTGTGTGTTTGATTTTGTGTGTGTGTGTGTTTTTGTTTTTGTTTGTGTTTTTGTGTGTGTGAGTGTGTGTTTGTTTTTGTTTGTGTGTGTGTTTTTGTTTTTGTGTGTGTCTGTGTTTTTGTTTTGTGTGTTTGTTTTTGTGTGTGTGTGTGTGTTTTTGTTTTTGTGATTGTGTGTGTTTGTGTGTGTTTGGTTTTGTTTTTGTGTGTGTGTTTGTTTTTGTGTGTGTGAGTCTTTTTGTTTTTGTGTGTGTATGTCTGTGTGTATGTTTTTGTTTTTGTGTGTGTGTGTGTTTTTGTTTTTGTGTGTGTGAGTGTGTTTTTGTTTGTGTGTGTGTGTATGTGTGTGTTTTTGTTTTTGTGTGTGTGTGAGTGTTTTTGTTTGTGTGTGTGTGTGTGTTTGTTTTTGTGTGTGTGTTTTTGTTTTTTGTGTGTGTCTGTGTTTGTCTTTGCGTGTGTGTGTTTGTTTTTGTGTGTATGTGTGTTTTTTTTGTGTGTGTTTATGTGTGTGTGTTTTTTTGTTTTTGTGTGTGTGTGTCTATGTTTTTCTTTTTGTGTGTGTGTTTATTTTTGTGTGTGTGTGTGTTTTTGTTTTTTGTGTGTGTTTGTTTTTGTGTGTGTGTGTGTTTTTTTGTTTGTGTGTGTGTGTGTGTGTGTTTTTGTTTGTGTGTGTGTGTTTTCGTTTTTGTGTGTGTTTTTGGTTTTTGTGTGTGTGTGTGTTATTTTGTTTTTGTGTGTGTGTGTGTTTATCTTGTTTTTGCGTGTGTGTGTATGTTTTTGTTTTTGTGTGTGCGTGCGTGTTTTTTTGTTTTTGTGTGTGTGTGAGTGTTTTTGTTTTTGTGCGTGTGTGTTTTTTTGTTTTTGTGTGTGTTTTTTGTTTGTGTGTGTGTGTTTGTTTTTTGTGTGTGTGTGTTTTTGATTTTGTGTGTGAGTGTGTGTTTGTTTTTGTGTGTGTGTGTTTTTTTGTTTTTGTGTGTGTGTTTTTGTTTGTGTGTGTGTGTGTTTGTGTGTGTGTTTGTTTTTGTGTGTGTGTGTGTGTTTTTTTGTGTGTGTGTTTGTTTTTTGGTTTTTGTGAGTGTGTGTGTGTTTTTTTTTCATTTTTGCGGGTGTGTGTGTCTGTGTGTTTGTTTTTGTGTGTCTGCGTCTGTGTGTGTTGTTTTGTGTGTGTGTTTTTTTTTGTTTTTGTGTGTGTGTTTTTATTTTTGTATGTGCGTGTGTGTTTGTTTTTGTGGGTGTGTGTGCGTGTGTTTTTGTTTTTGTGTGTGTGTTTGTGTGTGTATTTTTGGTTTTGTGTGTGTGTTTTTGTTTTTGTGTGTGTGTTTTTGTTTGTGTGTGTGTGTTTTTGTGTGTGTGTGTTTTTTTTTGTGTGTGTTTGTGTGTGTGTGTTTTTTTGTTTTTGTGTGTGTGTGTGTTTTTCTTTTTGTGTGTGTGTTTATTTTTGTGTGTGTGTGTTTTTGTTTTTTGTGTGTGTTTGTTTTTGTGTGTGTGTGTTTTTTTGTTTGTGTATGTGTGTGAGTGTGTTTTTGTTTTTGTCTGTGTGTGTGTTTATCTTGTTTTTGCGTGTGTGTGTGTGTTTTTGTTTTTGTGTGTCTGCGTCTGTGTGTTTTATTTGTGTGTGTGCGTTTTTTTGTTTTTGCATGTGTGTGCGTGTGTGTTTTTGTGTGTGTGTGTATGTGTGTGTGTTTGTTTTTGTGTGTGTGTGTGTGTTTGTTTTTGTGTGTGTGTCTGTGTGTGTGTGTCTTTGTTTATGTGTGTGTGTGTTTTTGGTTTGTGTGTGTGTGTGAGTGTGTGTGTTTTTGTTTTTGTGCGTGTGTGTGTTTTTGTTTTTGTGTGTGAGTGTGTGTGTTTGTTTGTTTTTGTGTGTGTGTGTGTTTTTGTTTTTGTGTGTGTGTGTGTATGTGTGTGTTTTTTGTTTTTGTGTGTGTTTTTGTTTTTGTTTGTGTGTGTGTGTTTTTTTGTTTGTGTGTGTTTATTTGTTTGTGTGTGGGTGTTTGTTTGTCTGTGTGTGTTTTTGTTTTTGTGTGTGTGTGTGTTTTTGTTTTTGTGTGTGTGTGTTTTTGTTTTTGTGTGCGTGTGTTTTTTTGTTTGTGTGTGTGTGTGTGTGTTTCTTTTTGTGTGTGTGTGTGTGTTTTTTGCTTTGGTGTGTGTGTGTTTGTTTTTTTTGTGTGTGTGTGTTTGATTTTGTGTGTGTGTGTGTTTTTGTTTTTGTTTGTGTTTTTGTGTGTGTGAGTGTGTGTTTGTTTTTGTTTGTGTGTGTGTGTTTTTGTTTTTGTGTGTGTCTGTGTTTTTGTTTTGTGTGTGTGTGTTTGTTTTTGTGTGTGTGTGTGTTTTTGTTTTTGTGATTGTGTGTGTTTGTGTGTGTTTGGTTTTGTTTTTGTGTGTGTGTTTGTTTTTGTGTGTGTGTGTCTTTTTGTTTTTGTGTGTGTGTGTATGTTTTTGTTTTTGTGTGTGTGTGTTTTTGTTTTTGTGTGTGTGAGTGTGTTTTTGTTTGTGTGTGTGTGTATGTGTGTGTTTTTGTTTTTGTGTGTGTGTGAGTGTTTTTGTTTTTGTGTGTGTGTGTGTTTGTTTTTGTGTGTGTGTTTTTGTTTTTTGTGTGTGTCTGTGTTTGTCTTTGCGTGTGTGTGTTTGTTTTTCTGTGTATGTGTGTTTTTTGTGTGTGTGTTTGTGTGTGTGTGTTTTTTTGTTTTTGTGTGTGTGTGTCTATGTTTTTCTTTTTGTGTGTGTGTTTATTTTTGTGTGTGTGTGTGTTTTTGTTTTTTGTGTGTGTTTGTTTTTGTGTGTGTATTTGTGTGTGTGTGTTTTTTTGTTTGTGTGTGTGTGTGAGTGTGTTTTTGTTTTTGTGTGTGTCTGTGTGTGTTTGTTTTTGTGTGTGTGTGTGTTTTTTTGTTTGTGTGTGTGTGTTTTCGTTTTTGTGTGTGTTTTTGGTTTTTGTGTGTGTGTGTGTTATTTTGTTTTTGTGTTTGTGTGTATTTATCTTGTTTTTGCGTGTGTGTGTATGTTTTTGTTTTTGTGTGTGCGTGCGGTTTTTGTTGTTTTTGTCTGTTTGTGTGTGTGTTTTTTTGTTTGTGTGTGTGTTTTTGTGTGTGTGTGTTTTTGTGTGTGTGAGTGTGTTTTTGTTTTTGTGTGCGTGTTTTTTTGTTTTTGTGTGTGTGTGAGTGTTTTTGTTTTTGTGCGTGTGTGTTTTTTTGTTTTTGTGTGTGTTTTTTGTTTGTGTGTGTGTGTTTGTTTTTTGTGTGTGTGTGTTTTTGATTTTGTGTGTGAGTGTGTGTTTGTTTTTGTGTGTGTGTGTTTTTTTGTTTTTGTGTGTGTGTTTTTGTTTGTGTGTGTGTGTGTTTGTGTGTGTGTTTGTTTTTGTGTGTGTGTATTTTTTTGTGTGTGTGTTTGTTTTTTTGTTTTTGTGAGTGTGTGTGTGTTTTTATTTATTTTTGCGGGTGTGTGTGTCTGTGTGTTTGTTTTTGTGTGTCTGCGTCTGTGTGTGTTTTTTTTGTGTGTGTGTGTTTTTTTTGTTTTTGTGTGTGTTTTTATTTTTGTATGTGCGTGTGTTTTTGTTTTTGTGTGTGTGTTTGTGTGTGTATTTTTGTTTTTGTGTGTGTGTTTTTGTTTTTGTGTGTGTGTTTTTGTTTGTGTGTCTGTGTGTGTTTGTGTGTTTTTTTGTTTTTGTGTGTGTGTGTGTGTGTGTGTGTTTTTTTATTTGTGTGTGTGTTTCTTGTTTTGTGTGTGTTTGTGTTTCTGTGTGTGTGTTGTTTTTGTGTGTGCGTGTGTATTTTGTTTTTGTGTGTGTGTATGTTTTTGTTTTTGTGTGTGCGTGCGTTTTTTTTTGTTTTTGTGTGTTTGTGTGTGTGTTTTTTTGTTTGTGTGTGTGTGTGTTTTTGTGTGTGTGTGTGTGTGTGTGTGTTTTTGTTTTTGTGTGTGTGCGTGTTTTTGTTTTTGTGTGTGTGTGTGTTTGTTTTTGTGTGTGTGTGTGTTTTTGTGTGTGTGTGTGTTTTTTTTTGTGTGTTTGTGTGTGTGTGTTTTTTTGTTTTTGTGTGTGTGTTTTTCTTTTTGTGTGTGTGTTTATTTTTGTGTGTGTGTGTTTTTGTTTTTTGTGTGTGTTTGTTTTTGTGTGTGTGTGGTTTTTTTTGTTTGTGTGTGTGTGTGTGAGTGTGTTTTTGTTTTTGTGTGTGTCTGTGTGTGTTTGTTTTTGTGTGTGTTTTTTTGTTTGTGTGTGTGTGTTTTCGTTTTTGTGTGTATTTTTGGTTTTTCTGTATGTGTGTGTTTTATTGTTTTTTTGTGTGTATATGTGTGTGTTTTTGTTTGTGTTTGTCTGTGTGTGTGTTTTTGTTTTTGTGTGTGTGTGTGTTATTTTGTTTGTGTGTGTGTGTGTGTTTATCTTGTTTTTGCGTGTGTGTGTATGTTTTTGTTTTTGTGTGTGCGTGCGGTTTTTGTTGTTTTTGTCTGTTTGTGTGTGTGTTTTTTTGTTTGTGTGTGTGTTTTTGTGTGTGTGAGTGTGTTTTTGTTTTTGTGTGCGTGTTTTTTTGTTTTTGTGTGTGTGTGAGTGTTTTTGTTTTTGTGCGTGTGTGTTTTTTTTGTTTTTGTGTGTGTTTTTTGTTTGTGTGTGTGTGTGTGTGTTATTTCGTTTTTGTGTGTGTGTGTGTTTATCTTGTTTTTGCGTTTGTGTGTATGTTTTTGTTTTTGTGTGTGCGTGCGGTTTTTGTTGTTTTTGTCTGTTTGTGTGTGTGTTTTTTTGTTTGTGTGTGTGTTTGTGTGTGTGTTTGTTTTTGTTTTTGTGTGTGTGTGTGTTTTTGTTTTTGTGTGTGTGTGTGTTTGTTTTTGTGTGTGTGTTTTTGTTTTTTGTTTGTGTCTGTGCTTGTCTTTGTGTGTGTGTTTTTGTGTGTGTGTGTGGTTTTTTTTGTGTGTGTTTTTTTGTTGTTGTGTGTGCGTGTGTGTGTTTTTCTTTTTGTGTGTGTGTGTTTGTTTTTGTGTGTGTGTGTGTTTTTGTTTTTTGTGTGTGTTTGTTTTTGTGTGTGTGTGTGTTTTTGTGTGTGTGCGTGTTTTTTTGTTTGTGTGTGTGTGTGAGTGTGTTTTTGTTTTTGTGTGTGTCTCTGTGTGTTTGTTTTTGTGTGTGTGTGTTTTTTTGTTTGTGTGTGTGTGTTTTTGTTTTTGTGTGTATTTTTGGTTTTTCTGTATGTGTGTGTTTTATTGTTTATTTTGTGTGTATATGTGTGTGTTTTTGTTTGTGTTTGTCTCTGTGTGTGTTTTTGTTTTTGTGTGTGTTATTTTGTTTGTGTGTGTGTGTTTATCTTGTTTTTGCGTGTGTGTGTATGTTTTTGTTTTTGTGTGTGCGTGCGGTTTTTGTTGTTTCTGTCTATTTGTGTGTGTGTTTTTTTGTATGTGTGTGTCTTTTTGTGTGTGTGAGTGTGGTTTTGTTTTTGTGTGCGTGTTTTTTTGTTTTTGTGTGTGTGTGAGTGTTTTTGTTTTTGTGCGTGTGTGCTTTTTTTGCTTTTGTGTGTGTTTTTTGTTTGTGTGTGTGTGTGTGTGTTATTTTGTTTTTGTGTGTGTGTGTGTTTATCTTGTTTTTGCGTTTGTGTGTATGTTTTTGTTTTTGTGTGTGCGTGCGGTTTTTGTTATTTTTGTCTGTTTGTGTGTGTGTGTTTTTGTTTGTGTGTGTGTTTGTGTGTGTGTGTGTGTGTGTTTGTTTTTGTTTTTGTGTGTGTGCGTGTTTTTGTTTTTGTGTGTGTGTGTGTTTGTTTTTGTGTGTGTGTTTTTGTTTTTTGTGTGTGTCTGTGCTTGTCTTTGTGTCTGTCTTTTTGTGTGTGTGTGTGGTTTTTTTTGTGTTTTTTTTTTGTTTTTGTGTGTGTTTTTCTTTTTGTGTGTGTGTGTTTGTTTTTGTGTGTGTGTGTTTTTGTTTTTTGTGTGTGTTTGTTTTTGTGTGTGTGTGTCTTTTTGTGTGTGTGTGTGTTTTTTTGTTTGTGTGTGTGTGTGTGTGAGTGTGTTTTTGTTTTGTGTGTGTCTGTGTGTGTTTGTTTGTGTGTGTGTGTGTGTTTTTGTTTGTGTGTGTGTTTTCGTTTTTGTGTGTGTTTTTGGTTTTTGTGTATGTGTGTGTTTTATTGCTTTTGTGTGTGTATATGTGTGTGTTTTTGTCTGTGTTTGTCTGTGTGTGTGTTTTTGTTTTTGTGTGTGTGTGTTATTTTGTTTTTGTTTGTGTGTGTGTCTATCTTGTTTTTGCGTGTGTGTGTGTGTGTTTTTGTTTTTGGGTGTCTGCGTCTGTGTGTTTTATTTGTGTGTGTGCTTTTTTTTGTTTTTGCATGTGTGTGCGTGTGTGTTTTTGTGTGTGTGTGTGTATGTGTGTGTGTTTGTTTTTGTGTGTGTGTGTGTTTGTTTTTGTGTGTGTGTCAGTGTGTGTGTGTCTTTGTTTATGTGCGTGTGTGTTTTTGGTTTTGTGTGTGTGTGTGAGTGTGTGTGTTTTTGTTTTTGTGCGTGTGTGTGTTTTTGTTTTTGTGTGTGCGTGTGTGTGTTTTTTTGTTTTTGTGTGTGTGTTTGTGTTTTTGTTTGTGTGTGTGTTTTTTTGTTTGTGTGTGTTTATTTGTTTGTGTGTGTGTGTTTGTTTGTCTGTGTGTGTTTTTGTTTTTGTGTGTGTGTGTGTTTTTGTTTTTGTGTGTGTGTGTGTTTTTGTTTTTGTGTGCGTGTGTTTTTTTGTTTGTGTGTGTGTGTGTGTGTGTTTCTTTTTGTGTGTGCGTGTGTGTGTGTTTTGTTTTGGTGTGTGTGTGTTTGATTTTTTTGTGTGTGTGTGTTTGATTTTGTGTGTGTGTGTGTTTGTTTTTGTGTGTGTGTGTGTTTTTGTTATTGTGATTGTGTGTGTTTGTGTGTGTTTGGTTTTGTTTTTGTGTGTGTGTTTGTTTTTGTGTGTGTGTGTCTTTTTGTTTTTGTGTGTGTGTGTCTGTGTGTATGTTTTTGTTTTTGTGTGTGTGAGTGTGTTTTTGTTTGTGTGTGTGTGTATGTGTGTGTTTTTGTTTTTGTGTGTGTGTGAGTGTTTTTGTTTTTGTGTGTGTGTGTGTTTTTTTGTTTTTGTGTGTGTGTTTTTTTGTTTGTGTGTGTGTTTGTTTTTGGTGTGTGTGTTTTTGTTTGTGTGTGTGTGTGTTTGTGTGTTTTTGTTTTTGTGTGTGTGTTTTTGTTTTTGTGTCTGTGTGTTTGTGTGTTTTTATTTGTTGGTGTGTGTGCGTGTGTTTGTTTTTGTGTGTGTGTGTGTTTTTTTTTGTTTTTGTGTGTGTGTTTTTGTTTTTGTGTCTGTGTGTTTGTGTGTTTTTATTTGTTGGTGTGTGTGCGTGTGTTTGTTTTTGTGTGTGTGTGTGTTTTTTTTTGCGTGTGTTTGTGTGTGTGTGTCTGTTTTTGTTTTTGTGTATGTGTGTTTTTTGTTTGTGTGTGTGTGTGTTTATTTTTGTGTGTGTGTTTGTGTGTGT
>NC_092734.1:43187342-43189842 GCF_047496885.1 Scyliorhinus torazame | reverse complement strand
CGTGTGTGTGTTTGTTTTTGTGTGTGTATGTGTGTGTGTTTGTTTTTGTGTGTGTGTGTGTTTGTTTTTGTATGTGTGTCGGTGTGTGTGTGTCTTTGTTTTTTTGTGTGTGTGTTTTTTTGTTTTTGTGTGTGTGTGTTATTTTGTTTGTGTGTGTGTGTGTTTGTTTATGTTTTTGTGTGTGTGTTTGTATTTGTGCGTGTGCGTCTTTTTCTTTTTGTGTGTGTGTGTGTGTATGTTTTTGTGTGTGTGTGTTTTTGTGTGTGTGAGTGTGTTTTTGTTTTTGTGTGCGTGTTTTTTTGTTTTTGTTTGTGTGTAAGTGTTTTTGTTTTTGTGCGTGTGTGTTTTTTTTGTTTTTGTGTGTGTTTTTTGTTTGTGTGTGTGTGTTTGTTTTTTGTGTGTGTGTGTTTTTGTTTAAGTGTGTGTGTGTTTTTGATTTTGTGATTGAGTGTGTGTTTGTTTTTGTGTGTGTGTTTTTTTTTGTTTTTGTGTGTGTGTTTTTGTTTGTGTGTGTGTGTGTGTTTGTGTTTGTTTTTGTGTGTGTGTATTTTTTTGTCTGTATGTGTGTGTTTTATTGCTTTTGTGTGTGTATATGTGTGTGTTTTTGTCTGTGTTTGTCTGTGTGTGTGTTTTTGTTTTTGTGTGTGTGTGTGTTATTTTGTTTTTGTTTGTGTGTGTGTTTATCTTGTTTTTGCGTGTGTGTGTGTGTTTTTGTTTTTGGGTGTCTGCGTCTGTGTGTTTTATTTGTGTGTGTGCGTTTTTTTGTTTTTGCATGTGTGTGCGTGTGTGTTTTTGTGTGTGTGTGTGTATGTGTGTGTGTTTGTTTTTGTGTGTGTGTGTGTGTTTGTTTTTGTGTGTGTGTCAGTGTGTGTGTGTCTTTGTTTATGTGCGTGTGTGTTTTTGGTTTTGTGTGTGTGTGTGAGTGTGTGTGTTTTTGTTTTTGTGCGTGTGTGTGTTTTTGTTTTTGTGTGTGCGTGTGTGTGTTTGTTTGTTTTTGTGTGTGTGTTTGTGTTTTTGTTTTTGTGTGTGTGTGTGTATGTGTGTGTTTTTTGTTTTTGTGTGTGTTTTTGTTTTTGTTTGTGTGTGTGTTTTTTTGTTTGTGTGTGTTTATTTGTTTGTATGTGTGTGTGTTTGTTTGTCTGTGTGTGTTTTTGTTTTTGTGTGTGTGTGTGTTTTTGTTTTTGTGTGTGTGTGTTTTTTTGTTTTTGTGTGCGTGTGTTTTTTTGTTTGTGTGTGTGTGTGTGTTTCTTTTTGTGTGTGTGTGTTTTGTTTTGGTGGGTGTGTGTTTTTTTGTGTGTGTGTGTGTTTGATTTTGTGTGTGTGTGTGTTTGTTTTTGTGTGTGTGTGTGTTTTTGTTTTTGTGGTTGTGTGTGTTTGTGTGTGTTTGGTTTTGTTTTTGTGTGTGTGTTTGTTTTTGTGTGTGTGTGTCTTTTTGTTTTTGTGTGTGTGTGTCTGTGTGTATGTTTTTGTTTTTGTGTGTGTGAGTGTGTTTTTGTTTGTGTGTGTGTGTATGTGTGTGTTTTTGTTTTTGTGTGTGTGTGAGTGTTTTTGTTTTTGTGTGTGTGTGTGTTTTTTTGTTTTTGTGTGTGTGTTTTTTTGTTTGTGTGTGTGTGTTTGTTTTTGGTGTGTGTGTTTTTGTTTGTGTGTGTGTGTTTGTGTGTTTTTGTTTGTGTGTGTGTGTGTGTTTTTGTTTTTGTGTGTGTGTGTTTTGTTTTTGTGTGTGTGTTTTTTGTGTGTGTGTGTGTGTGTTTTTGTTTTTTCTGTGTGTGTTTGTTTTTGTGTGTGTGTTTTTGTATTTTGTGATTGTGTGTGTGTTTGTTTTTGTGTGTGTTTGTTTGAGTGTGTGTGTGTTTTTGTTTTTGTGTGTGTGTGTGTTTGTTTTTGTGTGTGTGTTTGTGTGTGTGTGTTTTTTTGTTATTGTGTGTGTGTGTGTTTTTGTTTTTGTGTGTGTGTTTTTGTTTGTGTGTGTGTGTGTTTGTTTTTGTGTGTGTGTGTGTATGTGTGTGCCTTTGCTTTTGTGTGTGTGTGTTTGTTTTTGTGTGTGTGTCTGTGTGTGTGTGTCTTTGTTTATGTGTGTGTGTGTTTTTGGTTTTGTGTGTGTCAGTGTGTCTGTTTGTTTTTGTGTGTGTGTGTTTTTTTGTTTTTGTGTGTGTGTGTGTGTTTTTTTGTTTGTGTGTGTGTGTGTATGCGTGTGTTTTTTTATTTTTGTGTGAGTGTGTGTGTTTTTTTGTTTTTGTGTGTGTGTTTTTGTTTTTGTGTCTGTGTGTTTGTGTGTTTTTATTTGTTGGTGTGTGTGCGTGTGTTTGTTTTTGTGTGTGTGTGTGTTTTTTTTTGTGTGTGTTTGTGTGTGTGTGTCTGTTTTTGTTTTTGTGTATGTGTGTTTTTTGTTTGTGTGTGTGTGTGTGTGTTTATTTTTGTGTGTGTGTTTGTGTGTGTGTGTGTGTTTGTTTTTGTGTGTGTGTTTTTGTTTTTGTTTTTGTTTGTGTGTTTTTGTTTGTGT
>NC_092734.1:43144842-43174842 GCF_047496885.1 Scyliorhinus torazame | reverse complement strand
TGTGTGTGTGTTTGTTTGTGTGTGTGTGTTTGTTTTTGTTTTTGTGTGTGTGTGTTTGTGTGTGTGTTTTTTTGTTTTTGTGTTTGTGTGTGTTTTTGTTTTTGTGTGTGTGTTTTTGTTTGTGTGTGTGTGTTTGTTTTTGTGTGTGTATGTGTGTGTGTTTGTTTTTGTGTGTGTGTGTGTTTGTTTTTGTATGTGTGTCGGTGTGTGTGTGTCTTTGTTTTTTTGTGTGTGTGTTTTTTTGTTTTTGTGTGTGTGTGTTATTTTGTTTGTGTGTGTGTGTGTTTGTTTTTGTTTTTGTGTGTGTGTTTGTATTTGTGCGTGTGCGTCTTTTTCTTTTTGTGTGTGTGTGTGTATGTTTTTGTGTGTGTGTGTTTTTGTGTGTGTGAGTGTGTTTTTGTTTTTGTGTGCGTGTTTTTTTGTTTTTGTTTGTGTGTGAGTGTTTTTGTTTTTGTGCGTGTGTGTTTTTTTTGTTTTTGTGTGTGTTTTGTGTTTGTGTGTGTGTGTTTGTTTTTTGTGTGTGTGTGTTTTTGTTTAAGTGTGTGTGTTTTTGATTTTGTGATTGAGTGTGTGTTTGTTTTTGTGTGTGTGTTTTTTTTTGTTTTTGTGTGTGTGTTTTTGTTTGTGTGTGTGTGTGTTTGTGTTTGTGTTCGTTTTTGTGTGTGTGTATTTTTTTGTGTGTGTGTGTGTGTTTTTTTGTTTTTGTGAGAGTGTGTGTGTTTTTTTTCATTTTTGCGGGTGTGTGTGTCTCTGTGTTTGTTTTTGTGTGTCTGCGTCTGTGTGTGTTTTTTTTCTGTGTGTGTGTTTTTTTTGTTTTTGTGTGTGTGTGTTTTTATTTTTTATGTGCGTGTGTGTTTGTTTTTGTGGGTGTGTGTGCGTGTGTTTTTGTTTTTGTGTGTGTGTTTGTGTGTGTATTTTTTTTTTGTGTGTGTGTTTTTGTTTTTGTGTGTGTGTTTTTGTTTGTGTGTCTGTGTGTGTTTGTGTGTTTTTTTGTTTATGTGTGTGTGTGTGTGTGTTTTTCTATTTGTGTGTGTGTGTGTGTTTTTGTTTTGTGTGTGTTTGTGTGTGTGTTGTTTTTGTGTGTGCGTGTGTATTTTGTGTTTGTGTGTGTGTGTATGTTTTTGCTTTTGTGTGTGCGTGCGGTTTTTTTTGTTTGTGTGTGTGTTTTTTTGTTTGTGTGTGTGTGTGTGTGTTTTTGTGTGTGTGTGTGTGTTTTTTTGTTTTTGTGTGTGTGCGTGTTTTTGTTTTTGTGTGTGTGTGTGTTTGTTTTTCTGTGTGTGTTTTTGTTTTTTGTGTGTGTCTGTTTTTGTCTTTGTGTGTGTGTGTGTTTTTTTGTGTGTGTGTGTGTTTTTGTGTGTGTTTGTGTGTGTGTGTTTTTTTGTTTTTGTGTGGGTGTGTGTGTTTTTCTTTTTGTGTGTGTGTTTATTTTTGTGTGTGTATGTTTTTGATTTTGTGTGTGCGTGCGGTTTTTGTTGTTTTTGTCTGTTTGTGTGTGTGTTTTTTGTTTGTGTGTGTGTTTTTGTGTGTGTGTGTTTTTGTGTGTGTGAGTGTGTTTTTGTTTTTGTGTGCGTGTTTTTTTGTTTTTGTGTGTGTGTGAGTGTTTTTGTTTTTGTGCGTGTGTGTTTTTTTTGTTTTTGTGTGTGTTTTTTGTTTGTGTGTGTGTGTTTGTTTTTTGTGTGTGTGTGTTTTTGTTTAAGTGTGTGTGTATGTTTTTGATTTTCTGTGTGAGTGTGTGTTTGTTTTTGTGTGTGTGTGTTTCTTTGTTTTTGTGTGTGTGTTTTTGTTTGTGTTTGTGTGTGTGTTTGTTTTTGTGTGTGTGTATTTTTTTTGTGTGTGTGTGTTTCTTGTTTTTGTGAGTGTGTGTGTGTGTTTTTTTCATTTTTGCGGGTGTGTGTGTCTGTGTGTTTGTTTTTGTGTGTCTGCGTCTGTGTGTGTTTTTTTGTGTGTGTGTGTTTTTTTTGTTTTTGTGTGTGTGTGTTTTTATTTTTGTATGTGCGTGTGTGTTTGTTTTTGTGGGTGTGTGTGCGTGTGTTTTTGTTTTTGTGTGTGTGTTTGTGTGTGTATTTTTGTTTTTGTGTGTGTGTTTTTTTTTTTGTGTGTGTCTGTTTTTGTCTTTGTGTGTGTGTGTTTTTGTGTGTGTGTGTGTTTTTTTTGTGTGTGTTTGTGTGTGTGTGTTTTTTTGTTTTTGTGTGTGTGTGTGTGTTTTTCTTTTTGTGTGTGTGTTTATTTTTGTGTGTGTGTGTTTTTGTTTTTGTGTGTGTTTGTTTTTGTGTGTGTTTTTGTGTGTGTGTGTGTTTTTTTGTTTGTGTGTGTGTGTGTGTGTTTGTTTGTGTGTGTGTGTGAGTGTGTTTTTGTTTTTGTGTGTGTCTGTTTGTGTTTGTTTTTGTGTGTGTGTGTGTTTTTTTGTTTGTGTGTGTGTTTTTTCGTTTTTGTGTGTGTTTTTGGTTTTTGTGTATGTGTGTGTTTTATTGTTTTTTTGTGTGTATATGTGTGTGTTTTTGTTTGTGTTTGTATGTGTGTGTGTTTTTGTTTTTGTGTGTGTGTTATTTTGTTTTTGTGTGTGTGTGTGTTTATCTTGTTTTTGCGTGTGTGTGTATGTTTTTGTTTTTGTGTGTGTGTGCGGTTTTTGTTGTTTTTGTCTGTTTGTGTGTGTTTTTTGTTTGTGTGTGTGTTTTTGTGTGTGTGTGTTTTTGTGTGTGTGAGTGTGTTTTTGTTTTTGTGTGCGTGTTTTTTTGTTTTTGAGTGTGAGTGTTTTTGTTTTTGTGCGTGTGTGTTTTTTTTGTTTTTGTGTGTGTTTTTTGTTTGTGTGTGTGTGTTTGTTTTTTGTGTGTGTGTGTTTTTGTTTAAGTGTGGGTGTGTTTTTGATTTTGTGTGTGAGTGTGTCTTTGTTTTTGTGTGTGTGTGTTTTTTTGTTTTTGTGTGTGTGTGTGTTTGTGTGTGTGTTTATTTTTGTGTGTGTGTGTGTTTTTTTGTTTTTGTGAGTGTGTGTGTGTTTTTTTTCATTTTTGCGGGTCTGTGTGTCTGTGTGTTTGTTTTTGTGTGTCTGCGTCTGTGTGTGTTTTTGTGTGTGTGTGTGTTTTTTTTGTTTTTGTGTGTGTGTGTTTTTATTTTTGTATGTGCGTGTGTGTTTGTTTTTGTGGGTGTGTGTGCGTGTGTTTTTGTTTTTATGTGTGTGTTTGTGTGTGTATTTTTGTTTTTGTGTGTGTGTTTTTGTGTGTGTTTGTGTGTTTTTTTGTTTTTGTGTGTGTGTGTGTGTGTGTTTTTCTATTTGTGTGTGTGTGTGTTTTTTTTGTTTTGTGTGTGTTTGTGTGTGTGTGTGTGTTGTTTTTGTGTGTGCGTGTGTATTTTGTTTTTGTGTGTGTGTATGTTTTTGTTTTTGTGTGTGCGTGCGTTTTTTTTTGTTTTTGTGTGTTTGTGTGTGTTTTTTGTTTGTGTGTGTGTGTGTGTGTGTTATTTTGTGTGTGTGTTTTTTTGTTTTTGTGTGTGTGCGTGTTTTTGTTTTTGGTGTGTGTCTGTGTTTGTCTTTGTGTGTGTGTGTGTTTTTGTGTGTGTGTGTGTTTTTTTTTGTGTGTGTTTGTGTGTGTGTGTTTTTTTGGTTTTGTGTGTGTGTGTGTGTGTGTGTTTTTCTTTTTGAGTGTGTGTTTATTTTTGTGTGTGTGTGTGTTTTTGTTTTTTGTGTGTGTTTGTTTTTGTGTGTGTCTGTGTGTGTTTGTTTTTGTGTGTGTGTGTGTGTGTTGTTTTGTTTGTGTGTGTGTGTTTTCGTTTTTGTGTTTGTTTTTGGTTTTTGTGTATGTGTGTGTTTTATTGTTTTTTGTGTGTATATGTGTGTGTTTTTCTTTGTGTTTGTATGTGTGTGTTTTTGTTTTTGTGTGTGTGTGTGTTATTTTGTTTTTGTGTGTGTGTGTGTTTATCTTGTTTTTGCGTGTGTGTGTATGTTTTTGTTTTTGTGTGTGCGTGCGGTTTTTGTTGTTTTTGTCTGTTTGTGTGTGTGTTTTTTTGTTTGTGTGTGTGTTTTTGTGTGTGTGTGTTTTTGTGTGTGTGAGTGTGTTTTTGTTTTTGTGTGCGTGTTTTTTTTGTTTTTGTGTGTGTGTGAGTGTTTTTGTTTTTGTGCGTGTGTGTTTTTTTTGTGTGTGTTTTTTGTTTGTGTGTGTGTGTGTGTGTTATCTTGTTTTAGCGTGTGTGTGTATGTTTTTGTTTTTGTGTGTGCGTGCGGTTTTTGTTGTTTTTGTCTATTTGTGTGTGTGTTTTTTTGTTTGTGTGTGTGTTTGTGTGTGTGTGTGTGTGTTTGTTTTTGTTTTTGTGTGTGTGCGTGTTTTTGTTTTTGTGTGTGTGTGTGTTTGTTTTTGTGTGTGTGTTTTTGTTTTTTGTGTGTGTCTGTGCTTGTCTTTGTGTGTGTGTTTTTGTGTGTGTGTGTTTTTTTTGTGTGTGTTTTTTTGTTTTTGTGTGTGTGTGTGTTTTTCTTTTTGTGTGTGTGTGTTTTTGTTTTTTGTGTGTGTTTGTTTTTGTGTGTGTGTGTGTTTTTGTGTGTGTGTGTGTGTTTTTGTTTGTGTGTGTGTGTGTGTGAGTGTGTTTTTGTTTTTGTGTGTGTCTGTGTGTGTTTGTTATTGTGTGTGTGTGTGTTTTTTTGTTTGTGTGTGTGTGTTTTCGTTTTTGTGTGTGTTTTTGGTTTTTGTGTATGTGTGTGTTTTATTGCTTTTGTGTGTGTATATGTGTGTGTTTTTGTCTAGGGTTTGTCTGTGTGTGTGTTTTTGTTTTTGTGTGTGTTTGTGTTATTTTGTTTTTGTCTGTGTGTGTGTTTATCTTGTTTTTGCGTGTGTGTGTGTGTGTTTGTTTTTGTGTGTCTGCGTCTGTGTGTTTTATTTGTGTGTGTGCGTTTTTTTGTTTTTGCATGTCTGTGCGTGTGTGTTTTTGTGTGTGTGTGTGCATGTGTGTGTGTGTTTGTTTTTGTGTGTGTGTGTGTTTGTTTTTGTGTGTGTGTCTGTGTGTGTGTCTTTGTTTATGTGTGTGTGTGTTTTTGGTTGTGTGTGTGTGTGTGAGTGTGTGTGTTTTTGTTTTTGTGCGTGTGTGTGTTTTTGTTTTTGTGTGTGCGTGTGTGTGTTTGTTTGTTTTTGTGTGTGTGTGTGTGTGTGTTTTTGTTTTTGTGTGTGTGTGTCTATGTGCGTGTTTTTTGTTTTTGTGTGTGTTTTTGTTTTTGTTTGTGTGTGTGTGTTTTTTTGTTTGTGTGTGTTTATTTGTTTGTGTGTGTGTGTTTGTTTGTCTGTGTGTGTTTTTGTTTTTGTGTGTGTGTGTGTTTTTGTTTTTGTGTGTGTGTGTGTTTTTGTTTTTGTGTGCGTGTGTTTTTTTGTTTGTGTGTGTGTGTGTGTGTGTGTTTCTTTTTGTGTGTGTGTGTGTTTTTTGTTTTGGTATGTGTGTGTTTGTTTTTTTTGTGTGTGTGTGTTTGATTTTGTGTGTGTGTGTGTTTTTGTTTTTGTTTGTGTTTTTGTTTTTGCGTGTGTGAGTGTGTGTTTGTTTGTGTGTGTGTGTTTTTGTTTTTGTGTGTGTCTGTGTTTTTGTTTTGTGTGTGTGTGTGTTTGTTTTTGTGTGTGTGTGTGTGTGTGTGCGTGTTTTTGTTTTTGTGATTGTGTGTGTTTGTGTGTGTTTGGTTTTGTTTTTGTGTGTGTGTTTGTTTTTGTGTGTCTGTGTCTTTTTGTTTTTGTGTGTGTGTGTCTGTGTGTATGTTTTTGTTTTTGTGTGTGTGTGTGTTTTTGTTTTTGTGTGTGTGAGTGTGTTTTTGTTTGTGTGTGTGTGTATGTGTGTGTTTTTGTTTTTGTGTCTGTGTGAGTGTTTTTGTTTTTGAGTGTGTGTGTGATTTTTTGTTTTTGTGTGTGTGTTTTTTTGTTTGTGTGTGTGTGTTTGTTTTTTGTGTGTGTGTTTTTGTTTGTGTGTGTGTGTGTTTTTGTTTTTTCTGTGTGTGTGTTTGTTTTTGTGTGTGTGTTTTTGTATTTTGTGATTGTGTGTGTGTTTGTTTTTGTTTTTGTGTGTATTTGTTTGTGTGTGTGTGTGTGTGTGTGTTTTTGTTTTTGTGTGTGTGTGTGTGTTTGTTTTTGTGTGTGTGTTTGTGTGTGTGTGTGTTTTTTTGTTCTTGTGTGTGTGTGTGTTTTTGGTTTTGTGTGTGTGTTTTTGTTTGTGTGTGTGTGTGTTTGTTTTTGTGTGTGTGTATGTGTGTGTCTTTGCTTTTATGTGTGTGTGTGTGTGTTTGTTTTTGTGTGTGTGTCTGTGTGGGTGTGTCTTTGTTTATGTGTGTGTGTGTTTTTAGTTTTGTGTGTGTGAGTGTGTCTGTTTGTTTTTGTGTGTGTGTGTTTTTTTGTTTTTGTGTGTGTGTGTTTTTTTTTGTTTGTGTGTGTGTGTATGAGTGTGTTTTTTTGTTTTTGTGTGGGTGTGTGTGTTTTTCTTTTTGTGTGTGTGTTTATTTTTGTGTGTGTATGTTTTTGATTTTGTGTGTGCGTGCGGTTTTTGTTGTTTTTGTCTGTTTGTGTGTGTGTTTTTTGTTTGTGTGTGTGTTTTTGTGTGTGTGTGTTTTTGTGTGTGTGAGTGTGTTTTTGTTTTTGTGTGCGTGTTTTTTTGTTTTTGTGTGTGTGTGAGTGTTTTTGTTTTTGTGCGTGTGTGTTTTTTTTGTTTTTGTGTGTGTTTTTTGTTTGTGTGTGTGTGTTTGTTTTTTGTGTGTGTGTGTTTTTGTTTAAGTGTGTGTGTATGTTTTTGATTTTCTGTGTGAGTGTGTGTTTGTTTTTGTGTGTGTGTGTTTCTTTGTTTTTGTGTGTGTGTTTTTGTTTGTGTTTGTGTGTGTGTTTGTTTTTGTGTGTGTGTATTTTTTTTGTGTGTGTGTGTTTCTTGTTTTTGTGAGTGTGTGTGTGTGTTTTTTTCATTTTTGCGGGTGTGTGTGTCTGTGTGTTTGTTTTTGTGTGTCTGCGTCTGTGTGTGTTTTTTTGTGTGTGTGTGTTTTTTTTGTTTTTGTGTGTGTGTGTTTTTATTTTTGTATGTGCGTGTGTGTTTGTTTTTATGGGTGTGTGTGCGTGTGTTTTTGTTTTTGTGTGTGTGTTTGTGTGTGTATTTTTGTTTTTGTGTGTGTGTTTTTGTTTTTTGTGTGTGTCTGTTTTTGTCTTTGTGTGTGTGTGTTTTTGTGTGTGTGTGTGTTTTTTTTGTGTGTGTTTGTGTGTGTGTGTTTTTTTGTTTTTGTGTGTGTGTGTGTGTTTTTCTTTTTGTGTGTGTGTTTATTTTTGTGTGTGTGTGTTTTTGTTTTTGTGTGTGTTTGTTTTTGTGTGTGTTTTTGTGTGTGTGTGTGTTTTTTTGTTTGTGTGTGTGTGTGTGTTTTTGTTTGTGTGTGTGTGTGAGTGTGTTTTTGTTTTTGTGTGTGTCTGTTTGTGTTTGTTTTTGTGTGTGTGTGTGTTTTTTTGTTTGTGTGTGTGTTTTTTCGTTTTTGTGTGTGTTTTTGGTTTTTGTGTATGTGTGTGTTTTATTGTTTTTTTGTGTGTATATGTGTGTGTTTTTGTTTGTGTTTGTATGTGTGTGTGTTTTTGTTTTTGTGTGTGTGTGTGTTATTTTGTTTTTGTGTGTGTGTGTGTTTATCTTGTTTTTGCGTGTGTGTGTATGTTTTTGTTTTTGTGTGTGTGTGCGGTTTTTGTTGTTTTTGTCTGTTTGTGTGTGTTTTTTGTTTGTGTGTGTGTTTTTGTGTGTGTGTGTTTTTGTGTGTGTGAGTGTGTTTTTGTTTTTGTGTGCGTGTTTTTTTGTTTTTGAGTGTGAGTGTTTTTGTTTTTGTGCGTGTGTGTTTTTTTTGTTTTTGTGTGTGTTTTTTGTTTGTGTGTGTGTGTTTGTTTTTTGTGTGTGTGTGTTTTTGTTTAAGTGTGGGTGTGTTTTTGATTTTGTGTGTGAGTGTGTCTTTGTTTTTGTGTGTGTGTGTTTTTTTGTTTTTGTGTGTGTGTGTTTGTTTGTGTGTGTGTGTGTTTGTGTGTGTGTTTATTTTTGTGTGTGTGTATTTTTTTGTGTGTGTGTGTGTTTTTTTGTTTTTGTGAGTGTGTGTGTGTTTTTTTTCATTTTTGCGGGTCTGTGTGTCTGTGTGTTTGTTTTTGTGTGTCTGCGTCTGTGTGTGTTTTTTTGTGTGTGTGTGTTTTTTTTGTTTTTGTGTGTGTGTGTTTTTATTTTTGTATGTGCGTGTGTGTTTGTTTTTGTGGGTGTGTGTGCGTGTGTTTTTGTTTTTATGTGTGTGTTTGTGTGTGTATTTTTGTTTTTGTGTGTGTGTTTTTGTGTGTGTTTGTGTGTTTTTTTGTTTTTGTGTGTGTGTGTGTGTGTGTTTTTCTATTTGTGTGTGTGTGTGTTTTTTTTGTTTTGTGTGTGTTTGTGTGTGTGTGTGTGTGTTGTTTTTGTGTGTGCGTGTGTATTTTGTTTTTGTGTGTGTGTATGTTTTTGTTTTTGTGTGTGCGTGCGTTTTTTTTTGTTTTTGTGTGTTTGTGTGTGTTTTTTGTTTGTGTGTGTGTGTGTGTGTGTTATTTTGTGTGTGTGTTTTTTTGTTTTTGTGTGTGTGCGTGTTTTTGTTTTTGGTGTGTGTCTGTGTTTGTCTTTGTGTGTGTGTGTGTTTTTGTGTGTGTGTGTGTTTTTTTTTGTGTGTGTTTGTGTGTGTGTGTTTTTTTGGTTTTGTGTGTGTGTGTGTGTGTTTTTCTTTTTGAGTGTGTGTTTATTTTTGTGTGTGTGTGTGTTTTTGTTTTTTGTGTGTGTTTGTCTTTGTGTGTGTCTGTGTGTGTTTGTTTTTGTGTGTGTGTGTGTGTGTTGTTTTGTTTGTGTGTGTGTGTTTTCGTTTTTGTGTTTGTTTTTGGTTTTTGTGTATGTGTGTGTTTTATTGTTTTTTGTGTGTATATGTGTGTGTTTTTCTTTGTGTTTGTATGTGTGTGTTTTTGTTTTTGTGTGTGTGTGTGTTATTTTGTTTTTGTGTGTGTGTGTGTTTATCTTGTTTTTGCGTGTGTGTGTATGTTTTTGTTTTTGTGTGTGCGTGCGGTTTTTGTTGTTTTTGTCTGTTTGTGTGTGTGTTTTTTTGTTTGTGTGTGTGTTTTTGTGTGTGTGTGTTTTTGTGTGTGTGAGTGTGTTTTTGTTTTTGTGTGCGTGTTTTTTTTGTTTTTGTGTGTGTGTGAGTGTTTTTGTTTTTGTGCGTGTGTGTTTTTTTTGTGTGTGTTTTTTGTTTGTGTGTGTGTGTGTGTGTTATCTTGTTTTAGCGTGTGTGTGTATGTTTTTGTTTTTGTGTGTGCGTGCGGTTTTTGTTGTTTTTGTCTATTTGTGTGTGTGTTTTTTTGTTTGTGTGTGTGTTTGTGTGTGTGTGTGTGTTTGTTTTTGTTTTTGTGTGTGTGCGTGTTTTTGTTTTTGTGTGTGTGTGTGTTTGTTTTTGTGTGTGTGTTTTTGTTTTTTGTGTGTGTCTGTGCTTGTCTTTGTGTGTGTGTTTTTGTGTGTGTGTGTTTTTTTTGTGTGTGTTTTTTTGTTTTTGTGTGTGTGTGTGTGTTTTTCTTTTTGTGTGTGTGTGTTTTTGTTTTTTGTGTGTGTTTGTTTTTGTGTGTGTGTGTGTTTTTGTGTGTGTGTGTGTGTTTTTGTTTGTGTGTGTGTGTGTGTGTGAGTGTGTTTTTGTTTTTGTGTGTGTCTGTGTGTGTTTGTTATTGTGTGTGTGTGTGTTTTTTTGTTTGTGTGTGTGTGTTTTCGTTTTTGTGTGTGTTTTTGGTTTTTGTGTATGTGTGTGTTTTATTGCTTTTGTGTGTGTATATGTGTGTGTTTTTGTCTAGGGTTTGTCTGTGTGTGTGTTTTTGTTTTTGTGTGTGTTTGTGTTATTTTGTTTTTGTCTGTGTGTGTGTTTATCTTGTTTTTGCGTGTGTGTGTGTGTTTGTTTTTGTGTGTCTGCGTCTGTGTGTTTTATTTGTGTGTGTGCGTTTTTTTGTTTTTGCATGTGTGTGCGTGTGTGTTTTTGTGTGTGTGTGTGCATGTGTGTGTGTGTTTGTTTTTGTGTGTGTGTGTGTGTTTGTTTTTGTGTGTGTGTCTGTGTGTGTGTCTTTGTTTATGTGTGTGTGTGTTTTTGGTTGTGTGTGTGTGTGTGAGTGTGTGTGTTTTTGTTTTTGTGCGTGTGTGTGTTTTTTTTTTTGTGTGTGCGTGTGTGTGTTTGTTTGTTTTTGTGTGTGTGTGTGTGTTTTTGTTTTTGTGTGTGTGTGTCTATGTGCGTGTTTTTTGTTTTTGTGTGTGTTTTTGTTTTTGTTTGTGTGTGTGTGTTTTTTTGTTTGTGTGTGTTTATTTGTTTGTGTGTGTGTGTTTGTTTGTCTGTGTGTGTTTTTGTTTTTGTGTGTGTGTGTGTTTTTGTTTTTGTGTGTGTGTGTGTTTTTGTTTTTGTGTGCGTGTGTTTTTTTGTTTGTGTGTGTGTGTGTGTGTGTGTTTCTTTTTGTGTGTGTGTGTGTTTTTTGTTTTGGTATGTGTGTGTTTGTTTTTTTTGTGTGTGTGTGTTTGATTTTGTGTGTGTGTGTGTTTTTGTTTTTGTTTGTGTTTTTGTTTTTGTGTGTGTGAGTGTGTGTTTGTTTGTGTGTGTGTGTTTTTGTTTTTGTGTGTGTCTGTGTTTTTGTTTTGTGTGTGTGTGTGTTTGTTTTTGTGTGTGTGTGTGTGCGTGTTTTTGTTTTTGTGATTGTGTGTGTTTGTGTGTGTTTGGTTTTGTTTTTGTGTGTGTGTTTGTTTTTGTGTGTCTGTGTCTTTTTGTTTTTGTGTGTGTGTGTCTGTGTGTATGTTTTTGTTTTTGTGTGTGTGTGTGTTTTTGTTTTTCTGTGTGTGAGTGTGTTTTTGTTTGTGTGTGTGTGTATGTGTGTGTTTTTGTTTTTGTGTCTGTGTGAGTGTTTTTGTTTTTGAGTGTGTGTGTGTTTTTTTGTTTTTGTGTGTGTGTTTTTTTGTTTGTGTGTGTGTGTTTGTTTTTTGTGTGTGTGTTTTTGTTTGTGTGTGTGTGTGTGTTTGTTTTTGTGTGTGTGTGTGTTTTGTTTTTGTGTGTGTGTTTTTTTTGTGTGTGTGTGTGTGTTTTTGTTTTTTCTGTGTGTGTGTTTGTTTTTGTGTGTGTGTTTTTGTATTTTGTGATTGTGTGTGTGTTTGTTTTTGTTTTTGTGTGTATTTGTTTGTGTGTGTGTGTGTGTGTGTGTTTTTGTTTTTGTGTGTGTGTGTGTGTTTGTTTTTGTGTGTGTGTTTGTGTGTGTGTGTGTTTTTTTGTTCTTGTGTGTGTGTGTGTTTTTGGTTTTGTGTGTGTGTTTTTGTTTGTGTGTGTGTGTGTTTGTTTTTGTGTGTGTGTAAGTGTGTGTCTTTGCTTTTATGTGTGTGTGTGTGTGTTTGTTTTTGTGTGTGTGTCTGTGTGGGTGTGTCTTTGTTTATGTGTGTGTGTGTTTTTAGTTTTGTGTGTGTGAGTGTGTCTGTTTGTTTTTGTGTGTGTGTGTTTTTTTGTTTTTGTGTGTGTGTGTTTTTTTTTGTTTGTGTGTGTGTGTATGAGTGTGTTTTTTTGTTTTTGTGTGTGTGTGTGTGTTTTTTTGTTTTTGTGTGTGTGTGTTTTTGTTTTTGTGTCTGTGTGTTTGTGTGTTTTTATTTGTTGGTATGTGTGCGTGTGTTTGTTTTTGTGTGTGTGTGTGTTTTTGTTTTTGTGTGTGTTTGTGTGTGTGTGTCTGTTTTTGTTTTTGTGTATGTGTGTTTTTTGTTTGTGTGTGTGTGTGTTTGTTTTTCTGTGTGTGTGTGTGTTTTTGTTTTTGTGTGTGTGTTTTTGTTTGTGTGTGTGAGTGTGTTTGTTTTTGTGTGTGTGTGTGTATCTGTGTGTTTTTGTATTTGTGTGTGTGTGTTTTTGTGTGTGTGTCTATGTGTGTGTGTCTTTGTTTATGTGTGTGTGTTTTTGTGAGTGTGTCTGTTTGATTTTGTGTGTGTGTATTTTTTTGTTTTTGTGTGTGTGTGTGTGTTTTTGTTTGTGTGTGTGTGTGTTTGTGTGTGTGTTTGTTTTTGTGTGTGTATGTGTTTTTTTGTTTTTGTGTGTGTGTGTGTTTTTTTGTTTTTGTGTGTGTGTGTGTTTTTGTTTTTGTGTCTGTGTGTGTTTGTTTGTGTGTGTGAGTGTGTTTGTTTTTGTGTGTGTGTGTGTATCTGTGTGTTTTTGTATTTGTGTGTGTGTGTGTTTTTGTGTGTGTGTCTATGTGTGTGTGTCTTTGTTTATGTGTGTGTGTTTTTGTGAGTGTGTCTGTTTGATTTTGTGTGTGTGTATTTTTTTGTTTTTGTGTGTGTGTGTGTGTTTTTGTTTGTGTGTGTGTGTGTTTGTGTGTGTGTTTGTTTTTGTGTGTGTATGTGTTTTTTTGTTTTTGTGTGTGTGTGTGTGTTTTTGTTTTTTCTGTGTGTGTGTTTGTTTTTGTGTGTGTGTTTTTGTATTTTGTGATTGTGTGTGTGTTTGTTTTTGTTTTTGTGTGTATTTGTTTGTGTGTGTGTGTGTGTGTGTGTTTTTGTTTTTGTGTGTGTGTGTGTGTTTGTTTTTGTGTGTGTGTTTGTGTGTGTGTGTGTGTTTTTTTGTTCTTGTGTGTGTGTGTGTTTTTGGTTTTGTGTGTGTGTTTTTGTTTGTGTGTGTGTGTGTTTGTTTCTGTGTGTGTGTATGTGTGTGTCTTTGCTTTTATGTGTGTGTGTGTGTGTTTGTTTTTGTGTGTGTGTCTGTGTGGGTGTGTCTTTGTTTATGTGTGTGTGTGTTTTTAGTTTTGTGTGTGTGAGTGTGTCTGTTTGTTTTTGTGTGTGTGTGTTTTTTTGTTTTTGTGTGTGTGTGTTTTTTTTTGTTTGTGTGTGTGTGTATGAGTGTGTTTTTTTGTTTTTGTGTGTGTGTGTGTGTTTTTTTGTTTTTGTGTGTGTGTGTTTTTGTTTTTGTGTCTGTGTGTTTGTGTGTTTTTATTTGTTGGTATGTGTGCGTGTGTTTGTTTTTGTGTGTGTGTGTGTTTTTGTTTTTGTGTGTGTTTGTGTGTGTGTGTCTGTTTTTGTTTTTGTGTATGTGTGTTTTTTGTTTGTGTGTGTGTGTGTGTTTGTTTTTCTGTGTGTGTGTGTGTTTTTGTTTTTGTGTGTGTGTTTTTGTTTGTGTGTGTGAGTGTGTTTGTTTTTGTGTGTGTGTGTGTATCTGTGTGTTTTTGTATTTGTGTGTGTGTTTTTGTGTGTGTGTCTATGTGTGTGTGTCTTTGTTTATGTGTGTGTGTTTTTGTGAGTGTGTCTGTTTGATTTTGTGTGTGTGTATTTTTTTGTTTTTGTGTGTGTGTGTGTGTTTTTGTTTGTGTGTGTGTGTGTTTGTGTGTGTGTTTGTTTTTGTGTGTGTATGTGTTTTTTTGTTTTTGTGTGTGTGTGTGTTTTTTTGTTTTTGTGTGTGTGTGTGTTTTTGTTTTTGTGTCTGTGTGTGTTTTTTTGTTGGTGTGTGTGTGTGCGTGTGTTTGTTTTTGTGTGTGTGTGTGTTTGTTTTTGTCTGTGTGTGTTTTTGTTTTTGTTTGTGTTTTTGTGTGTGTGATTGTGTTTTTGTTTTTGTGTGCGTGTTTTTTTGTTTTTGTGTGTGTGTGTGTGTTTGTTTTTGTGTGTGTGTGAGTTTGTTTTTGTTTTTGTGTGTGTGTTTGTTTTTGTGCATGTGTGTCTTTTTCTTTTTGTGTGTGTGTGAGTGTGTTTTTGTTTTGTGTGCGTGTTTTTTTGTTTTTGTGTGTGTGAGTGTTTTTGTTTTTGTGCGTGTGTGTTTTTTTTGTTTTTGTGTGTGTGTCTGTGTGTGTGTTTTTTTGTTTGTGTGTGTGTGTTTTTTTTTTTGTGTGTGTGTTTCTGTTTTTGTGTGTTTTTGTTTGTGTGTGTGTGTGTTTTTGCTTTTGTGTGTGTTTTGTTTTTGTGTGTGTGTTTTTTGTGTGTGTGTGTGTGTGTTTGTTTTTTTTCTGTGTGTGTGTTTGTTTTTGTGCGTGTGCGTCTTTTTCATTTTGTGTGCGTGTGTGTGTTTTTGTGTGTGTGTGTGTTTTTGTGTGTGTGAGTGTGTTTTTGTTTTGTGTGCGTGTTTTTTTGTTTTTGTGTGTGTGAGTGTTTTTGTTTTTGTGCGTGTGTGTTTTTTTTGTTTTTGTGTGTGTGTTTGTTTTTTTGTGTGTGTGTTTTTGTTTTTGTGTGTTTTTGTTTGTGTTTGTGTGTGTTTTGTTTTTGTGTGTGTGTTTTTTTTGTGTGTGTGTGTGTTTTTGTTTTTTGTGTGTGTGTGTTTGTTTTTGTGTGTGTGTGTGTTTTTGTGTATGTGTGTGTGTTTTTGTTTGTGTGTGTGTGTTTGTGTGTGTGTGTGTTTTTGTTTTTGTGTGTGTGTGTGTGTTTTTGTGTGTGTGTTTGTGTGTGTGTGTTTGTTTTTGTGTGTGTGTATGTGTGTGTGTTTGTTTTTGTGTGTGTGTGTGTTTTTTTTTGTTTTTGTGTGTGTGTCTGTGTGTTTGTTTTTGTGCGTGTGTGTGTTTTTGTTTATGTGTGTGTGTGTTTTTGTTTTTGTGTGTGTGTGAGAGTGTGTTTGTTTTTGTGTGTGTGTGTTTTTTTGTTTGTGTGTGTGTGTTTTTTTTTGTTTGTGTGTGTGTGTTTGTGTGTGTGTTTGTTTTTGTGTGTGTGTATGTGTTTTTTTGTTTTTGTGTGTGTGTTTTTTTGTTTTTGTGTGTGTTTTTGTTTTTGTGTTTGTGTGTTTTTTGTTTGTGTGTGTGTGTGTTTATTTTTGTGTGTGTGTGTGTGTTTGTTTTTGTGTGTGTGTTTTTGTTTGTGTGTGTGTGTGTGTTTGTTTTTGTGCGTGTGAGTGTTTTTGTTTTTGTGCGTGTGTGTTTTTTTTGTTTTTGTGTGTGTGTTTGTTTTTTGTGTGTGTGTTTTTGTTTGTGTGCTTGTGTGTGTGTGTTTGTTTTTGTGTGTGTGTGTGTTTTGTTTTTGTGTGTGTGTTTTTTTTGTGTGTGTGTGTGTGTTTTTGTTTTTTCTGTGTGTGTGTTTGTTTTTGTGTGTGTGTTTTTGTATTTTGTGATTGTGTGTGTGTTTGTTTTTGTTTTTGTGTGTGTTTGTTTGTGTGTGTGTGTGTGTGTGTGTTTTTGTTTTTGTGTGTGTGTGTGTGTTTGTTTTTGTGTGTGTGTTTGTGTGTGTGTGTGTTTTTTTGTTCTTGTGTGTGTGTGTGTTTTTGGTTTTGTGTGTGTGTTTTTGTTTGTGTGTGTGTGTGTTTGTTTTTGTGTGTGTGTATGTGTGTGTCTTTGCTTTTATGTGTGTGTGTGTGTGTTTGTTTTTGTGTGTGTGTCTGTGTGGGTGTGTCTTTGTTTATGTGTGTGTGTGTTTTTAGTTTTGTGTGTGTGAGTGTGTCTGTTTGTTTTTGTGTGTGTGTGTTTTTTTGTTTTTGTGTGTGTGTGTTTTTTTTTGTTTGTGTGTGTGTGTATGAGTGTGTTTTTTTGTTTTTGTGTGTGTGTGTGTGTTTTTTTGTTTTTGTGTGTGTGTGTTTTTGTTTTTGTGTCTGTGTGTTTGTGTGTTTTTATTTGTTGGTATGTGTGCGTGTGTTTGTTTTTGTGTGTGTGTGTGTTTTTGTGTTTGTGTGTGTTTGTGTGTGTGTGTCTGTTTTTGTTTTTGTGTATGTGTGTTTTTTGTTTGTGTGTGTGTGTGTTTATTTTTGTGTGTGTGTTTGTGTGTGTGTGTGTGTTTGTTTTTCTGTGTGTGTGTGTTTTTGTTTTTGTGTGTGTGTTTTTGTTTGTGTGTGTGAGTGTGTTTGTTTTTGTGTGTGTGTGTGTATCTGTGTGTTTTTGTATTTGTGTGTGTGTGTGTGTTTTTGTGTGTGTGTCTATGTGTGTGTGTCTTTGTTTATGTGTGTGTGTTTTTGTGTGTGTGTGTGAGTGTGTCTGTTTGATTTTGTGTGTGTGTATTTTTTTGTTTTTGTGTGTGTGTGTGTGTTTTTGTTTGTGTGTGTGTGTGTTTGTGTGTGTGTTTGTTTTTGTGTGTGTATGTGTTTTTTTGTTTTTGTGTGTGTGTGTGTTTTTTTGTTTTTGTGTGTGTGTGTGTTTTTGTTTTTGTGTCTGTGTGTCTTTTTTTGTTGGTGTGTGTGTGTGCGTGTGTTTGTTTTTGTGTGTGTGTGTGTGTTTGTTTTTGTCTGTGTGTGTTTTTGTTTTTGTTTGTGTTTTTGTGTGTGTGATTGTGTTTTTGTTTTTGTGTGCGTGTTTTTTTGTTTTTGTGTGTGTGTGCGTGTTTGTTTTTGTGTGTGTGTGTGTTTGTTTTTGTTTTTGTGTGTGTGTTTGTTTTTGTGCATGTGTGTCTTTTTCTTTTTGTGTGTGTGTGAGTGTGTTTTTGTTTTGTGTGCGTGTTTTTTTGTTTTTGTGTGTGTGAGTGTTTTTGTTTTTGTGCGTGTGTGTTTTTTTTGTTTTTGTGTGTGTGTCTGTGTGTGTGTTTTTTTGTTTGTGTGTGTGTGTTTGTTTTTTTGTGTGTGTGTTTCTGTTTTTGTGTGTTTTTGTTTGTGTGTGTGTGTGTTTTTGCTTTTGTGTGTGTTTTGTTTTTGTGTGTGTGTTTTTTGTGTGTGTGTGTGTGTGTTTGTTTTTTTTCTGTGTGTGTGTTTGTTTTTGTGCGTGTGCGTCTTTTTCATTTTGTGTGCGTGTGTGTGTTTTTGTGTGTGTGTGTGTTTTTGTGTGTGTGAGTGTGTTTTTGTTTTGTGTGCGTGTTTTTTTGTTTTTGTGTGTGTGAGTGTTTTTGTTTTTGTGCGTGTGTGTTTTTTTTGTTTTTGTGTGTGTGTTTGTTTTTTTGTGTGTGTGTTTTTGTTTTTGTGTGTTTTTGTTTGTGTTTGTCCGAGGATGAATGTGCTAAATTGGGGGAAGGCTAATTATAACAATATTAGGCGGGAACTGAAGAGCATAGATTGGGGGCGGATGTTTGAGGGCAAATCAACATCTGACATGTGGGAGGCTTTCAAGTGTCAGTTGATAGGAATACAGGACAGGCATGTTCCTGTGAGGAAGAAAGACAAATACGGCAATTTTCGGGAACCTTGGATGACGAATGATATTGTAGGCCTCGTCAAAAAGAAAAAGGAGGCATTTGTCAGGGCTAAAAGGCTGGGAACAGACGAAGCCTGTGTGGCATATAAGGAAAGTAGGAAGGAACTTAAGCAGGGAGTCAGGAGGGCTAGAAGGGGTCATGAAAAGTCATTGGCAAATAGGGTTAAGGAAAATCCCAAGGCTTTTTACACTTACATAAAAAGCAAGAGGGTAGCCAGGGAAAGGGTTGGCCCACTGAAGGATAGGCAAGGGAATCTATGTGTGGAGCCAGAGGAAATGGGCGAGGTACTAAATGAATACTTTGCATCAGTATTCACCAAAGAGAAGGAATTGGTAGATGTTGAGTCTGGAGAAGGGGGTGTAGATAGCCTGGGTCACATTGTGATCCAAAAAGACGAGGTGTTGGGTGTCTTAAAAAATATTAAGGTAGATAAGTCCCCAGGGCCGGATGGGATCTACCCCAGAATACTGAAGGAGGCTGGAGAGGAAATTGCTGAGGCCTTGACAGAAATCTTTGGATCCTCGCTGTCTTCAGGGGATGTCCCGGAGGACTGGAGAATAGCCAATGTTGTTCCTCTGTTTAAGAAGGGTGGCAGGGATAATCCCGGGAACTACAGGCCGGTGAGCCTTACTTCAGTGGTAGGGAAATTACTGGAGAGAATTCTTCGAGACAGGATCTACTCCCATTTGGAAGCAAATGGACGTATTAGTGAGAGGCAGCACGGTTTTGTGAAGGGGAGGTCGTGTCTCACTAACTTGATAGAGTTTTTCGAGGAGGTCACTAAGATGATTGATGCAGGTAGGGCAGTAGATGTTGTCTATATGGACTTCAGTAAGGCCTTTGACAAGGTCCCTCATGGTAGACTAGTACAAAAGGTGAAGTCACACGGGATCAGGGGTGAACTGGCAAGGTGGATACAGAACTGGCTAGGCCATAGAAGGCAGAGGGTAGCAATGGAGGGATGCTTTTCTAATTGGAGGGCTGTGACCAGTGGTGTTCCACAGGGATCAGTGCTGGGACCTTTGCTCTTTGTAGTATATATAAATGATTTGGAGGAAAATGTAACTGGTCTGATTAGTAAGTTTGCAGACGACACAAAGGTTGGTGGAATTGCGGATAGCGATGAGGACTGTCTGAGGATACAGCAGGATTTAGATTGTCTGGAGACTTGGGCGGAGAGATGGCAGATGGAGTTTAACCTGGACAAATGTGAGGTAATGCATTTTGGAAGGGCTAATGCAGGTAGGGAATATACAGTGAATGGTAGAACCCTCAAGAGTATTGAAAGTCAAAGAGATCTAGGAGTACAGGTCCACAGATCACTGAAAGGGGCTACACAGGTGGAGAAGGTAGTCAAGAAGGCATACGGCATGCTTGCCTTCATTGGCCGGGGCATTGAGTATAAGAATTGGCAAGTCATGTTGCAGCTGTATAGAACCTTAGTTAGGCCACACTTGGAGTATAGTGTTCAATTCTGGTCGCCACACTACCAGAAGGATGTGGAGGCTTTAGAGAGGGTGCAGAAGAGATTTACCAGAATGTTGCCTGGTATGGAAGGCATAAGCTATGAGGAGCGATTGAATAAACTCGGTTTGTTCTCACTGGAACGAAGGAGGTTGAGGGGCGACCTGATAGAGGTATACAAAATTATGAGGGGCATAGACAGAGTGGATAGTCAGAGGCTTTTCCCCAGGGTAGAGGGGTCAATTACTAGGGGGCATAGGTTTAAGGTGAGAGGGGCAAAGTTTAGAGTAGATGTACGAGGCAAGTTTTTTACGCAGAGGGTAGTGGGTGCCTGGAACTCACTACCGGAGGAGGTAGTGGAGGCAGGGACGATAGGGACATTTAAGGGGCATCTTGACAAATATATGAATAGGATGGGAATAGAAGGATACGGACCCAGGAAGTGTAGAAGATTGTAGTTTAGTCGGGCAGTATGGTCGGCACGGGCTTGGAGGGCCGAAGGGCCTGTTCCTGTGCTGTACAGTTCTTTGTTCTTTGTTTGTTCTTTGTGTGTGTTTTGTTTTTGTGTGTGTGTTTTTTTTGTGTGTGTGTGTGTTTTTGTTTTTTGTGTGTGTGTGTGTTTGTTTTTGTGTGTGTGTGTGTTTTTGTGTATGTGTGTGTGTTTTTGTTTGTGTGTGTGTGTTTGTGTGTGTGTGTGTTTTTGTTTTTGTGTGTGTGTGTGTGTTTTTGTTTTTGTGTGTATGTTTGTGTGTATGTGTTTTGTTTTTGTGTGTGTGTTTTTTTTTGTGTGTGTGTGTGTTATTGTTTTTTGTGTGTGTGTGTGTTTGTTTTTGTGTGTGTGTGTTTTTGTGTATGTGTGTGTGTTTTTGTTTGTGTGTGTGTGTTTGTGTGTGTGTGTGTTTTTGTTTTTGTGTGTGTGTGTGTTTTTGTTTTTGTGTGTGTGTTTGTGTGTGTGTGTTTGTTTTTGTGTGTGTGTATGTGTGTGTGTTTGTTTTTGTGTGTGTGTGTGTTTTTTTTTGTTTTTGTGTGTGTGTCTGTGTGTTTGTTTTTGTGTGTGTGTGTGTTTTTGTTTATGTGTGTGTGTGTTTTTGTTTTTGTGTGTGTGTGAGAGTGTGTTTGTTTTTGTGTGTGTGTGTTTTTTTGTTTGTGTGTGTGTGTTTTTTTTGTTTGTGTGTGTGTGTTTGTGTGTGTGTTTGTTTTTGTGTGTGTGTATGTGTTTTTTTGTTTTTGTGTGTGTGTTTTTTTGTTTTTGTGTGTGTTTTTGTTTTTGTGTTTGTGTGTTTTTTGTTTGTGTGTGTGTGTGTTTATTTTTGTGTGTGTGTGTGTGTTTGTTTTTGTGTGTGTGTTTTTGTTTGTGTGTGTGTGTGTGTTTGTTTTTGTGCGTGTGAGTGTTTTTGTTTTTGTGCGTGTGTGTTTTTTTTGTTTTTGTGTGTGTGTTTTTTTTTTTTGTGTGTGTGTTTTTGTTTTTGTGTGTTTTTGTTTGTGTTTGTGTGTATTTTGTTTTTGTGTGTGTTTTTTTTGTGTGTGTGTGTGTTTTTGTTTTTTGTGTGTGTGTGTGTTTGTTTTTGTGTGTGTGTGTGTTTTAGTTTTTGTGTATATGTGTGTGTTTTTGTTTTTGTGTGTGTGTTTGTGTGTGTGTGTGTTTTTGTTTATGTGTGTGTGTGTGTTTTTGTTTTTGTGTGTGTGTTTGTGTGTGTGTGTTTGTTTTTGTGTGTGTGTATGTGTGTGTGTTTGTTTTTGTGTGTGTGTGTGTTTTTGTTTTTGTGTGTGTGTCTGTGTGTTTGTTTTTGTGTGTGTGTGTGTTTTTGTTTATGTGTGTGTGTGTTTTTGTTTTTGTGTGTGCGTGAGTGTGAGTGTTTGTTTTTGTGTGTGTGTTTTTTTGTTTGTGTGTGTGTGTGTTTTTTTTGTTTGTGTGTGTGTGTTTGTGTGTGTGTTTGTTTTTGTGTGTGTGTATGTGTTTTTTTGTTTTTGTGTGTGTGTGTGTTTTTTTGTTTTTGTGTTTGTGTGTGTTTTTGTTTTTGTGTTTGTGTGTTTTTTGTTTGTGTGTGTGTGTGTGTGTGTTTGTTTTTGTGTGTGTGTGTTTGTTCTTGTGTGTGTGTTTTTGTTTGTGTGTGTGTGTGTTTGTCTTTGTGTGTGTGTGTTTTTGTTTTTGTGTGTGTGTTTTTGTTTGTGTGTGTGTGTGTGTTTGTTTTTGTGTGTGTGTGTGTGTATGTGTGTGTCTTTGCTTTTGTGCGTGTGTGTGTGTGTTTGTTTTTGTGTGTGTGTCTGTGTGTGTGTGTCTTTGTTTATGTATGTGTGTGTTTTTGGTTTTGTGTGTGTGAGTGTGTCTGTTTGTGTGTGTGTGTTTTTGTTTTTGTGTGTTTGTGTGTTTTTAGTTGTTGGTGTGTGTGCGTGTGTTTGTTTTTGTGTGTGTGTGTTTTTGTTTTTGTGTGTGTTTGTGTGTGTGTGTCTGTTTTTGTTTTTGTGTATGTGTGTTTTTTGTTTGTGTGTGTGTGTGTTTATTTTTGTGTGTGTGTTTGTGTGTGTGTGTTTGTTTTTGTGTGTGTGTGTGTTTTTGTTTTGGTGTGTGTGTTTTTGTTTGTGTGTGTGTGAGTGTGTTTGTTTTGTGTGTGTGTGTGTATGTGTGTGTTTTTGTATTTGTGTGTGTGTGTGTTTTTGTGTGAGTGTCTGTGTGTGTGTGTGTCTTTGTTTATGTGTGTTTGTTTTGTGTGTGTGTGTGTATGTGTGTGTTTTTGTATTTGTGTGTGTGTGTGTTTTTGTGTGTGTGTCTGTGTGTGTGTATTTTTTTGTTTTTGTGTGTGTGTGTGTTTTTGTTTGTGTGTGTGTGTTTGTGTGTGTGTTTGTTTTTGTGTGTGTATGTGTTTTTTTGTTTTTGTGTGTGTGTGTGTTTCTGTTTTTGTGTCTGTGTGTGTTTTTTTGTTGGTGCGTGTGTTTGTTTTTGTGTGTGTGTGTGTGTGTGTTTCTTTTTGTCTGTGTGTGTTTTTGTTTTTGTTTGTGTTTTTGTGTGTGTGATTGTGTTTTTGTTTTTGTGTGCGTGTTTTTTTGTTTTTGTGTGTGTGTTTGTTTTTGTGTGTGTGTGTGTTTGTTTTTGTTTTTGTGTGTGTGTTTGTTTTTGTGCATGTGCGTCTTTTTCTTTTTGTGTGTGTGTGAATGTGTTTTTGTTTTGTGTGCGTGTTTTTTTGTTTTTGTGTGTGTGAGTGTTTTTGTTATTGTGTGTGTGTTTTTTTTGTTTTTGTGTGTGTGTCTGTGTGTGTGTGTTTTTGTATGTGTGTGTGTGTTTGTTTTTTTGTGTGTGTGTTTCTGTTTTTGTGTGTTTTTGTTTGTGTGTGTGTGTGTTTTTGCTTTTGTGTGTGTTTTGTTTTTGTGTGTGTGTTTTTTGTGTGTGTGTGTGTGTGTTTGTTTTTGTTTCTGTGTGTGTGTTTGTTTTTGTGCGTGTGCGTCTTTTTCTTTTTGTGTGCGTGTGTGTGTTTTTGTGTGTGTGTGTTTTTGTGCGTGTGAGTGTGTTTTTGTTTTGTGTGCGTGTTTTTTTGTTTTTGTGTGTGTATGTGTTTTTGTTTTTGTGCGTGTGTGTTTTTTTTGTTTTTGTGTGTGTGTTTGTTTTTTTGTGTGTGTGTTTTTGTTTTTGTGTGTTTTTGTTTGTGTGTGTGTGTGTGTTTTTGTTTTTTGTGTGTGTGTGTGTTTGTTTTTGTGTGTGTGTGTGTGTTTTTGTTTTTGTGTATGTGTGTGTGTTTTTGTTTTTGTGTGTGTGTTTGTGTGTGTGTGTGTGTTTTTGTTTTTGTGTGAGTGTGTGTTTATGTTTTTGTGCGTGTGTTTGTGTGTTTGTTTTTGTGTGTGTGTTTTTGTTTTTGTGTGTGTGTCTGTGTGTTTGTTTTTGTGTATGTGTGTGTGTTTTTGTTTTTGTGTGTGTGTTTGTGTGTGTGTGTGTGTTTTTGTTTTTGTGTGAGTGTGTGTTTATGTTTTTGTGCGTGTGTTTGTGTGTTTGTTTTTGTGTGTGTGTGTGTGTTTTTGTTTTTGTGTGTGTGTCTGTGTGTTTGTTTTTGTGTGTGTGTGTGTTTTTGTTTATGTGTGTGTGTTTTTGTTTTTGTGTGTGTGAGTGTGTGTGTGTTTGTTTTTGTGTGTGTGTGTTTTTTTGTTTGTGTGTGTTTTTTTGTTTGTGTGTGTGTTTGTGTGTGTGTTTGTTTTTGTGTGTGTGTATGTGTTTTTTTGTTTTTGTGTGTGTGTGTGTTTTTTTTGTTTTTGTGTTTGTGTGTGTTTTTGTTTTTGTGTTTGTGTGTTTTTTGTTTGTGTGAGTGTGTGTGTGTTTGTTTTTGTGTGTGTGTGTGTGTTTGTTTTTGTGTGTGTGTTTTTGTTTGTGTGTGTGTGTGTGTTTGTTTTTGTGTGTGTGTGTATGTGTGTGTGTTTGTATTTGTGTGTGTGTGTGTGCGTTTTTGTGTGTGTGTCTGTGTGTATGTGTGTCTTTGTTTTTGTGTGTGTGTTTTTGTGTTTTGTGATTGTGTGTGTGTTTGTTTTTGTTTTTGTGTGTGTTTGTTTGTGTTTTTGTTTTTGTGTGTGTGTGTGTTTGTTTTTGTGTGTGTGTTTGTGTTTGTGTGTGTGTTTTTTTGTTTTTGTGTGTGTGTGTGTTTTTGTTTTTGTGTGTGTGTTTTTGTTTGTGTGTGTGTGTATGTTTGTTTTTGTGTGTGTGTATGTGTGTGTCTTTGCTTTTGTGTGTGTGTGTTTGTTTTTGTGTGTGTGTCTGTGTGTGTTTATGTGTGTGTGTCTTTGTTTATGAGTGTGTGTGTTTTTGGTTTTGTGTGTGTGAGTGTGTCTGTTTGTTTTTATGTGTGTGTGTTTTTTGTTTTTGTGTGTGTGTATGTCTTTTTTTGTTTGTGTGTGTGTGTGTGTTTGAGTGTGTTTTTTTGTTTTTGTGTGTGTGTGTGTGTGTTTTTTGTTTTTGTGTGTGTGTGTGTTTTGTTTTTGTGTCTGTGTGTTTGTGTGTTTTTTTTTGTTGGTGTGTGTGCGTGTGTTTGTTTGTGTGTGTGTGTGTGTTTTTGTTTTTGTATGTGTTTGTATGTGTGTGTCTGTTTTTGCTTTTGTGTATGTGTGTTTTTTGTTTGTGTGTGTGTGTGTGTTTATTTGTGTGTGTGTGTTTGTGTGTGTGTATGTGTATGTGTGTGTTTTTGTATTTGTGTGTGTGTGTGTTTTTGTGTGTGAGTCTGTGTGTGTCTGTCTTTGTTTATGTGTGAGTGTGTTTTTGTTTTTGTGTGTGTGTGTGAGTGTGTCTGTTTGTTTTTGTGTGTGTGTATTTTATTGTTTTTGTGTGTGTGTGTCTGTGTTTTTGTTTGTGTGTGTGTGTGTTTGTGTGTGTGTTTGTTTTTGTGTGTGTGTGTATGTGTTTTTTGTTTTTGTGTGTGTGTGTGTGCTTTTTTGTTTTTGTGTGTGTGTGTGTTTTTGTTTTTGTGTCTGTGTGTGTTTTTTTGTTGGTGTGTGTGTTTGTTTGTGTGTGTGTGTGTGTGTTTGTTTTTGTCTGTGTGTGTTTTTGTTTTTGTTTTTGTTTTTGTGTGCGTGTTTTTTTGTTTTTGTGTGTGTGTGTGTGTTTGTTTTTGTGTGTGTGTTTGTTTGTTTTTGTTTTTGTGTGTGTGTGTGTTTTTGTTTTTGTGTGTGTTTGTGTGTGTGTGTGTTTTTGTTTTTGTGTGTGTGTGTTTTTGCTTTTGTGCGTGTGTTTGTGTGTGTGTGTTTGTTTTTGTGTGTGTGTGTGTATGTGTGTGTGTTTGTTTTTGTGTGTGTGTGTGTGTTTTTGTTTTTGTGTGTGTGTCTGTGTGTTTGTTTTTGCGTGTGTGTGTGTTTTTGTTTATGTGTGTGTGTGTTTTTGTTTTTGTGTGTGTGAGTGTGTGTGTTTGTTTTTGTGTGTGTGTGTTTTTTTGTTTGTGTGTGTTTTTTTGTTTGTGTGTGTGTGTTTGTGCGTGTGTTTGTTTTTGTGTGTGTGTATGTGTTTTTTTGTTTTTGTGTGTGTGAGTGTGTTTTTTTGTTTTTGTGTTTGTGTGTGTTTTTATTTTGTGTTTGTGTGTTTTTGTTTGTGTGTGTGTGTTTGTTTTTGTGTGTGTGTGTGTTTGTTTTTGTGTGTGTGTTTTTGTTTGTGTGTTTGTTTTTGTGTGTGTGTATGTGTGTGTGTTTGTATTTGTGTGTGTGTGTGCGTTTTTGTGTGTGTGTCTGTGTGTATGTGTGTCTTTGTTTTTGTGTGTGTGTTTTTGTATTTTGTGATTGTGTGTGTGTTTGTTTTTCTTTTTGTGTTTGTTTGTTTGTGTGTGTGTGTGTGTTTTTGTTTTTGTGTGTGTGTTTGTTTTTGTGTATGTGTGTGTGTTTTTGTTTTTGTGTGTGTGTTTGTGTGTGTGTGTGTGTTTTTGTTTTTGTGTGAGTGTGTGTTTATGTTTTTGTGCGTGTGTTTGTGTGTTTGTTTTTGTGTGTGTGTGTGTGTGTTTTTGTTTTTGTGTGTGTGTCTGTGTGTTTGTTTTTGTGTGTGTGTGTGTTTTTGTTTATGTGTGTGTGTTTTTGTTTTTGTGTGTGTGAGTGTGTGTGTGTTTGTTTTTGTGTGTGTGTGTTTTTTTGTTTGTGTGTGTTTTTTTGTTTGTGTGTGTGTTTGTGTGTGTGTTTGTTTTTGTGTGTGTGTATGTGTTTTTTTGTTTTTGTGTGTGTGTGTGTTTTTTTTGTTTTTGTGTTTGTGTGTGTTTTTGTGTTTGTGTTTGTGTGTTTTTTGTTTGTGTGAGTGTGTGTGTGTTTGTTTTTGTGTGTGTGTGTGTGTTTGTTTTTGTGTGTGTGTTTTTGTTTGTGTGTGTGTGTGTGTTTGTTTTTGTGTGTGTGTGTATGTGTGTGTGTTTGTATTTGTGTGTGTGTGTGTGCGTTTTTGTGTGTGTGTCTGTGTGTATGTGTGTCTTTGTTTTTGTGTGTGTGTTTTTGTATTTTGTGATTGTGTGTGTGTTTGTTTTTGTTTTTGTGTGTGTTTGTTTGTGTTTTTGTTTTTGTGTGTGTGTGTGTTTGTTTTTGTGTGTGTGTTTGTGTTTGTGTGTGTGTTTTTTTGTTTTTGTGTGTGTGTGTGTTTTTGTTTTTGTGTGTGTGTTTTTGTTTGTGTGTGTGTGTATGTTTGTTTTTGTGTGTGTGTATGTGTGTGTCTTTGCTTTTGTGTGTGTGTGTTTGTTTTTGTGTGTGTGTCTGTGTGTGTTTATGTGTGTGTGTCTTTGTTTATGAGTGTGTGTGTTTTTGGTTTTGTGTGTGTGAGTGTGTCTGTTTGTTTTTATGTGTGTGTGTTTTTTGTTTTTGTGTGTGTGTATGTCTTTTTTTGTTTGTGTGTGTGTGTGTGTTTGAGTGTGTTTTTTTGTTTTTGTGTGTGTGTGTGTGTGTTTTTTGTTTATGTGTGTGTGTGTGTTTTGTTTTTGTGTCTGTGTGTTTGTGTGTTTTTTTTTGTTGGTGTGTGTGCGTGTGTTTGTTTGTGTGTGTGTGTGTTTTTGTTTTTGTATGTGTTTGTATGTGTGTGTCTGTTTTTGTTTTTGTGTATGTGTGATTTTTGTTTGTGTGTGTGTGTGTGTTTATTTGTGTGTGTGTGTTTGTGTGTGTGTATGTGTATGTGTGTGTTTTTGTATTTGTGTGTGTGTGTGTTTTTGTGTGTGAGTCTGTGTGTGTCTGTCTTTGTTTATGTGTGAGTGTGTTTTTGTTTTTGTGTGTGTGTCTGTTTGTTTTTGTGTGTGTGTATTTTATTGTTTTTGTGTGTGTGTGTCTGTGTTTTTGTTTGTGTGTGTGTGTGTTTGTGTGTGTGTTTGTTTTTGTGTGTGTGTGTATGTGTTTTTTGTTTTTGTGTGTGTGTGTGTGCTTTTTTGTTTTTGTGTGTGTGTGTGTTTTTGTTTTTGTGTCTGTGTGTGTTTTTTTGTTGGTGTGTGTGTTTGTTTGTGTGTGTGTGTGTGTGTTTGTTTTTGTCTGTGTGTGTTTTTGTTTTTGTTTTTGTTTTTGTGTGCGTGTTTTTTTGTTTTTGTGTGTGTGTGTGTGTTTGTTTTTGTGTGTGTGTTTGTTTGTTTTTGTTTTTGTGTGTGTGTGTGTTTTTGTTTTTGTGTGTGTTTGTGTGTGTGTGTGTTTTTGTTTTTGTGTGTGTGTGTTTTTGCTTTTGTGCGTGTGTTTGTGTGTGTGTGTTTGTTTTTGTGTGTGTGTGTGTATGTGTGTGTGTTTGTTTTTGTGTGTGTGTGTGTTTTTGTTTTTGTGTGTGTGTCTGTGTGTTTGTTTTTGCGTGTGTGTGTGTTTTTGTTTATGTGTGTGTGTGTTTTTGTTTTTGTGTGTGTGAGTGTGTGTGTTTGTTTTTGTGTGTGTGTGTTTTTTTGTTTGTGTGTGTTTTTTTGTTTGTGTGTGTGTGTTTGTGCGTGTGTTTGTTTTTGTGTGTGTGTATGTGTTTTTTTGTTTTTGTGTGTGTGAGTGTGTTTTTTTGTTTTTGTGTTTGTGTGTGTTTTTGTTTTTGTGTTTGTGTGTTTTTGTTTGTGTGTGTGTGTTTGTTTTTGTGTGTGTGTGTGTTTGTTTTTGTGTGTGTGTTTTTGTTTGTGTGTTTGTTTTTGTGTGTGTGTATGTGTGTGTGTTTGTATTTGTGTGTGTGTGTGCGTTTTTGTGTGTGTGTCTGTGTGTATGTGTGTCTTTGTTTTTGTGTGTGTGTTTTTGTATTTTGTGATTGTGTGTGTGTTTGTTTTTCTTTTTGTGTTTGTTTGTTTGTGTGTGTGTGTGTGTTTTTGTTTTTGTGTGTGTGTTTGTTTTTGTGTGTGTGTTTGTGTTTGTGTGTGTGTGTGTGTTTTTGTTTTTGTGTGTGTGTGTGTTTTTGTTTTTGTGTGTGTGTTTTTGTTTGTGTGTGTGTATGTTTGTTTTTGTGTGTGTGTATGTGTGTGTCTTTGCTTTTGTGTGTGTGTGTTTGTTTTTGTGTGTGTGTTTGTGTGTGTGTTTTTGTTTTTGTTTTTGTGTGTGTGTTTGTTTTTGTTTTTGTGTGTGTGTTTGTGTTTTTGTGTGTGTGTTTGTGTGTGTGTGTGTTTGTTTTTGTGTGTGTGTGTGTATGTGTGTGTGTTTGTTTTTGTGTGTGTGTGTGTGTTTTTATTTTTGTGTGTGTGTCTGTGTGTTTGTTTTTGTGTGTGTGTGTTTTTGTTTATGTGTGTGTGTGTTTTTGTTTTTGTGTGTGTGTGAGTGTGTTTTTGTTTTTGTGTGTGTGTGTTTTTTTGTTTGTGTGTGTGTGTGTGTGTTTTTGTTTGTGTGTGTGTGTTTGTGTGTGTGTTTGTTTTTGTGTGTGTGTATGTGTCTTTTTGTTTTTGTGTGTGTGTGTGTTTTTTTGTTTTTGTGTTTGTGTGTTTTTTGTTTGTGTGTGTGTGTGTGTTTGTTTTTGTGTGTGTGTGTGTGTTTGTTTTTGTGTGTGTTTTTGTTTGTGTGTGTGTGTGTTTGTTTTTGTGTGTGTGTGTGTGTGTTTGTATTTGTGTGTGTGTGTGCGTTTTTGTGTGTGTGTCTGTGTGTATGTGTGTCTTTGTTTTTGTGTGTGTATGTGTTTTTGTTTTTGTGCGTGTGTGTTTTTTTTGTTTTTGTGTGTGTGTTTGTTTTTTTGTGTGTGTGTTTTTGTTTTTGTGTGTTTTTGTTTGTGTGTGTGTGTGTTTTTGTTTTTTGTGTGTGTGTGTGTTTGTTTTTGTGTGTGTGTGTGTGTTTTTGTTTTTGTGTATGTGTGTGTGTTTTTGTTTTTGTGTGTGTGTTTGTGTGTGTGTGTGTGTTTTTGTTTTTGTGTGAGTGTGTGTTTATGTTTTTGTGCGTGTGTTTGTGTGTTTGTTTTTGTGTGTGTGTGTGTGTGTTTTTGTTTTTGTGTGTGTGTCTGTGTGTTTGTTTTTGTGTATGTGTGTGTGTTTTTGTTTTTGTGTGTGTGTTTGTGTGTGTGTGTGTGTTTTTGTTTTTGTGTGAGTGTGTGTTTATGTTTTTGTGCGTGTGTTTGTGTGTTTGTTTTTGTGTGTGTGTGTGTGTGTTTTTGTTTTTGTGTGTGTGTCTGTGTGTTTGTTTTTGTGTGTGTGTGTGTTTTTGTTTATGTGTGTGTGTTTTTGTTTTTGTGTGTGTGAGTGTGTGTGTGTTTGTTTTTGTGTGTGTGTGTTTTTTTGTTTGTGTGTGTTTTTTTGTTTGTGTGTGTGTTTGTGTGTGTGTTTGTTTTTGTGTGTGTATGTGTTTTTTTGTTTTTGTGTGTGTGTGTGTGTTTTTTGTTTTTGTGTTTGTGTGTGTTTTTGTTTTTGTGTTTGTGTGTTTTTTGTTTGTGTGAGTGTGTGTGTGTTTGTTTTTGTGTGTGTGTGTGTGTTTGTTTTTGTGTGTGTGTTTTTGTTTGTGTGTGTGTGTGTGTTTGTTTTTGTGTGTGTGTGTATGTGTGTGTGTTTGTATTTGTGTGTGTGTCTGTGCGTTTTTGTGTGTGTGTCTGTGTGTATGTGTGTCTTTGTTTTTGTGTGTGTGTTTTTGTATTTTGTGATTGTGTGTGTGTTTGTTTTTGTTTTTGTGTGTGTTTGTTTGTGTTTTTGTTTTTGTGTGTGTGTGTGTTTGTTTTTGTGTGTGTGTTTGTGTTTGTGTGTGTGTTTTTTTGTTTTTGTGTGTGTGTGTGTTTTTGTTTTTGTGTGTGTGTTTTTGTTTGTGTGTGTGTGTATGTTTGTTTTTGTGTGTGTGTATGTGTGTGTCTTTGCTTTTGTGTGTGTGTGTTTGTTTTTGTGTGTGTGTCTGTGTGTGTTTATGTGTGTGTGTCTTTGTTTATGAGTGTGTGTGTTTTTGGTTTTGTGTGTGTGAGTGTGTCTGTTTGTTTTTGTGTGTGTGTGTTTTTTGTTTTTGTGTGTGTGTATGTCTTTTTTTGTTTGTGTGTGTGTGTGTGTTTGAGTGTGTTTTTTTGTTTTTGTGTGTGTGTGTGTGTTTTTTGTTTTTGTGTGTGTGTGTGTTTTGTTTTTGTGTCTGTGTGTTTGTGTGTTTTTTTTTGTTGGTGTGTGTGCGTGTGTTTGTTTGTGTGTGTGTGTGTGTTTTTGTTTTTGTATGTGTTTGTATGTGTGTGTCTGTTTTTGTTTTTGTGTATGTGTGTTTTTTGTTTGTGTGTGTGTGTGTGTTTATTTGTGTGTGTGTGTTTGTGTGTGTGTATGTGTATGTGTGTGTTTTTGTATTTGTGTGTGTGTGTGTTTTTGTGTGTGAGTCTGTGTGTGTGTGTCTTTGTTTATGTGTGAGTGTGTTTTTGTTTTTGTGTGTGTGTGTGAGTGTGTCTGTTTGTTTTTGTGTGTGTGTATTTTATTGTTTTTGTGTGTGTGTGTCTGTGTTTTTGTTTGTGTGTGTGTGTGTTTGTGTGTGTGTTTGTTTTTGTGTGTGTGTGTATGTGTTTTTTGTTTTTGTGTGTGTGTGTGTGCTTTTTTGTTTTTGTGTGTGTGTGTGTTTTTGTTTTTGTGTCTGTGTGTGTTTTTTTGTTGGTGTGTGTGTTTGTTTGTGTGTGTGTGTGTGTTTGTTTTTGTCTGTGTGTGTTTTTGTTTTTGTTTTTGTTTTTGTGTGCGT
>NC_092734.1:43122342-43124842 GCF_047496885.1 Scyliorhinus torazame | reverse complement strand
TGGGTGTGTGTGTGTTTGTTTTTGTTTTTGTGTGTGTGTTTGTTTTTGTGCGTGTGCGTCTTTTTCTTTTTGTTTGTGTGTGTGTTTGTTTTTGTGTGTGTGTGTTTTTGTGTGTGTGAGTGTGTTTTTGTTTTGTGTGCGTGTTTTTTTGTTTTTCTGTGTGAGTGTTTTTGTTTTGTGCATGTGTGTTTTTTTTGTTTTTGTGTGTGTGTGTGTTTTTGTGTGTGTGAGTGTGTTTTTGTTTTGTGTGCGTGTTTTTTTGTTTTTGTGTGTGTGAGTGTTTTTGTTTTGTGCGTGTGTTTGTTTTTGTGTGTGTGTGTGTTTTCGTTTTTGTGTGTGTTTGTATGTGTGTGTCTGTTTTTGTTTTTGTGTATGTGTGTTTTTTGTTTGTGTGTGCGTGTGTGTGTGTGTGTTTATTTTTGTGTGTGTGTTTGTGTGTGTGTGTGTTTGTTTTTGTGTGTGTGTGTGTTTTTGTTTTTGTGTGTGTGTGTTTGTTTGTGTGTGTGAGTGTGTTTGTTTTGTGTGTGTGTGTGTTTTTGTTTTTGTGTGTGTGTGAGTGTGTCTGTTTGTTTTTGTGTGTGTGTATTTTATTGTTTTTGTGTGTGTGTGTGTGTGTGTTTGTTTGTGTGTGTGTGTGTTTGTGTGTGTGTTTGTTTGTGTGTGTGTGTGTATGTGTTTTTTTGTTTATGTGTGTGTGTGTGTTTTTGCTTTTGTGTGTGTGTGTATGTTTTTGTGTGTGTGTGTGTTTTTGTGTGTGTGAGTGTGTTTTTGTTTTGTGTGTGTGTTTTTTGTGTGTGTGTTTGTTTTTGTGTGTGTGTGTGTTTTTGTTTTTGTGTATGTGTGTGTGTTTTTGTTTTTGTGTGTGTGTTTGTGTGTGTGTGTGTGTGTTTGTTTTTGTGTGTGTGTGTGTGTTTTTGTTTTGTGTGTGTGTTTGTTTTTGTGTGTGTGTGTATGTGTGTGAGTTTGTTTTTGTGTGTGTGTGTGTTTTTGTTTTTGTGTGTGTGTCTGTGTGTTTGTTTTTGTGTGTGTGTGTTTTTTTGTTTTTGTGTGTGTGAGTGTTTTTGTTTTTGTGCGTGTGTGTTTTTTTTGTTTTTGCGTGTGTGTTTATTTTTTTGTGTGTGTGTTTTTGTTTTTGTGTGTTTTTGTTTGTGTGTGTGTGTTTTGTTTTTGTGTGTGTGTTTTTTGTGTGTGTGTGTGTGTGTTTTTGTTTTTTGTGTGTGTGTGTTTGTTTTTATGTGTGTGTGTTTTTGTTTTTGTGTATGTGTGTGTGTTTTTGTTTTTGTGTGTGTGTTTGTGTTTTTGTTTTTGTGTGTGTGTTTGTGTGTGTGTGTTTGTTTTTGTGTGTGTGTGTGTGTGTGTTTGTTATTGTGTGTGTGTGTGTGTGTTTTTGTTTTTGTGTGTGTGTGTGTTTTTGTTTTTGTGTGTGTGTTTTTGTTTGTGTGTGTGTGTATGTTTGTTTTTGTGTGTGTGTATGTGTGTGTCTTTGCTTTTGTGTGTGTGTTTGTTTTTGTGTGTGTGTCTGTGTGTGTTTATGTGTGTGTGTCTTTGTTGATGTGTGTGTGTGTTTTTGGTTTTGTGTGTGTGAGTGTGTCTGTTTGTTTTTGTGTGTGTGTTTGTTTTTGTGTGTGTGTGTGTTTTTTTGTTTTTGTGTGTGTGTGTGTGTTTTTTTGTTTTTGTGTTTGTGTGTTTTTTGTTTGTGTGTGTGTGTGTTTGTTTTTGTGTGTGTGTGTGTGTTTGTTTTTGTGTGTGTGTTTTTGTTTGTGTGTGTGTGTGTTTGTTTTTTTGTGTGTGTGTATGTGTGTGTGTTTGTATTTGTGTGTGTGTGTGCGTTTTTGTGTGTGTGTCTGTGTGTATGTGTGTCTTTGTTTTTGTGTGTGTATTTTTGTATTTTGTGATTGTGTGTGTGTTTTTTTGTTTTTGTGTGTGTGTGTGTTTTTGTTTTTGTGTGTGTGTTTTTGTTTGTGTGTGTGTATGTTTGTTTTTGTGTGTGTGTATGTATGTGTCTTTGCTTTTGTGTGTGTGTGTTTGTTTTTGTGTGTGTGTCTGTGTGTGTTTATGTGTGTGTGTCTTTGTTTATGTGTGTGTGTGTTTTTGGTTTTGTGTGTGTGTGTGCGTGTGTTTGTTTTTGTGTGTGGGTGTGTTTTTGTTTTTGTATGTGTTTGTATGTATGTGTCTGTTTTTGTTTTTGTGTATGTGTTTTTTTTGTTTTTGTGTGTGTGTCTCTGTGTGTGTTTTTTTGTTTGTGTGTGTGTGTTTGTTTTTTTGTGTGTGTGTTTCTGTTTTTGTGTGTTTTTGTTTGTGTGTGTGTGTGTTTTTGCTTTTGTGTGTGTGTGTGTTTTGTTTTTGTGTGTGTTTTTTGTGTGTGTGTGTGTGTGTGTTTGTTTTTGTTTTTGTGTGTGTGTTTGTTTTTGTGCGTGTGCGTCTTTTTCTTTTTGTGTGTGTGTGTGTTTGTTTGTGTGTGTGTGTGTGTTTTTGTGTGTGTGAGTGTGTTTTTGTTTTG
>NC_092734.1:43114842-43119842 GCF_047496885.1 Scyliorhinus torazame | reverse complement strand
TGTGTTTTTGTTTGTGTGTGTGTGTGTTTGTGTGTGTGTTTGTTTTTGTGTGTGTGTGTGTATGTGTTTTTTGTTTTTGTGTGTGTGTGTGTGCTTTTTTGTTTTTGTGTGTGTGTGTTTTTGTTTTTGTGTCTGTGTGTGTTTTTTTGTTGGTGTGTGTGTGTTTTTTTGTTGGTGTGTGTGTTTGTTTGTGTGTTTGTGTGTGTTTTTGTTTTTGTTTGTGTTTTTGTGTGTGTGAGTGTGTTTTTGTTTTTGTGTGCGTGTTTTTTTGTTTTTGCGTGTGTGTGTGTGTTTGTTTTTGTGTGTGTGTGTTTGTTTTTGTTTTTGTGTGAGTGTTTGTTTTTGTGCATGTGCGTCTTTTTCTTTTTGTGTGTGTGTGTATGTTTTTGTGTGTGTGTGTGTGTTTTTGTGTGTGTGAGTGTGTTTTTGTTTTGTGTGCGTGTTTTTTTGTTTATGTGTGTGTGAGTGTTTTTGTTTTTGTGCGTGAGTGTTTTTTTTTTTTTTGTGTGTGTGTCTGTGTGTGTGTTTTTTTGTTTGTGTGTGTGTGTTTGTTTTTTTGTGTGTGTGTTTCTGTTTTTGTGTGTTTTTGTTTGTGTGTGTGTGTGTTTTTGCTTTTGTGTGTGTGTGTGTTTTGTTTTTGTATGTGTGTTTTTTGTGTGTGGGTGTGTGTGTGTTTGTTTTTGTTTTTGTGTGTGTGTTTGTTTTTGTGCGTGTGCGTCTTTTTCTTTTTGTTTGTGTGTGTGTTTGTTTTTGTGTGTGTGTGTTTTTGTGTGTGTGAGTGTGTTTTTGTTTTGTGTGCGTGTTTTTTTGTTTTTCTGTGTGAGTGTTTTTGTTTTGTGCATGTGTGTTTTTTTTGTTTTTGTGTGTGTGTGTGTTTTTGTGTGTGTGAGTGTGTTTTTGTTTTGTGTGCGTGTTTTTTTGTTTTTGTGTGTGTGAGTGTTTTTGTTTTGTGCGTGTGTTTGTTTTTGTGTGTGTGTGTGTTTTCGTTTTTGTGTGTGTTTGTATGTGTGTGTCTGTTTTTGTTTTTGTGTATGTGTGTTTTTTGTTTGTGTGTGCGTGTGTGTGTGTGTGTTTATTTTTGTGTGTGTGTTTGTGTGTGTGTGTGTTTGTTTTTGTGTGTGTGTGTGTTTTTGTTTTTGTGTGTGTGTGTTTGTTTGTGTGTGTGAGTGTGTTTGTTTTGTGTGTGTGTGTGTTTTTGTTTTTGTGTGTGTGTGAGTGTGTCTGTTTGTTTTTGTGTGTGTGTATTTTATTGTTTTTGTGTGTGTGTGTGTGTGTGTTTGTTTGTGTGTGTGTGTGTTTGTGTGTGTGTTTGTTTGTGTGTGTGTGTGTATGTGTTTTTTTGTTTATGTGTGTGTGTGTGTTTTTGCTTTTGTGTGTGTGTGTATGTTTTTGTGTGTGTGTGTGTTTTTGTGTGTGTGAGTGTGTTTTTGTTTTGTGTGTGTGTTTTTTGTGTGTGTGTTTGTTTTTGTGTGTGTGTGTGTTTTTGTTTTTGTGTATGTGTGTGTGTTTTTGTTTTTGTGTGTGTGTTTGTGTGTGTGTGTGTGTGTTTGTTTTTGTGTGTGTGTGTGTGTTTTTGTTTTGTGTGTGTGTTTGTTTTTGTGTGTGTGTGTATGTGTGTGAGTTTGTTTTTGTGTGTGTGTGTGTTTTTGTTTTTGTGTGTGTGTCTGTGTGTTTGTTTTTGTGTGTGTGTGTTTTTTTGTTTTTGTGTGTGTGAGTGTTTTTGTTTTTGTGCGTGTGTGTTTTTTTTGTTTTTGCGTGTGTGTTTATTTTTTTGTGTGTGTGTTTTTGTTTTTGTGTGTTTTTGTTTGTGTGTGTGTGTTTTGTTTTTGTGTGTGTGTTTTTTGTGTGTGTGTGTGTGTGTTTTTGTTTTTTGTGTGTGTGTGTTTGTTTTTATGTGTGTGTGTTTTTGTTTTTGTGTATGTGTGTGTGTTTTTGTTTTTGTGTGTGTGTTTGTGTTTTTGTTTTTGTGTGTGTGTTTGTGTGTGTGTGTTTGTTTTTGTGTGTGTGTGTGTGTGTGTTTGTTATTGTGTGTGTGTGTGTGTGTTTTTGTTTTTGTGTGTGTGTGTGTTTTTGTTTTTGTGTGTGTGTTTTTGTTTGTGTGTGTGTATGTTTGTTTTTGTGTGTGTGTATGTGTGTGTCTTTGCTTTTGTGTGTGTGTTTGTTTTTGTGTGTGTGTCTGTGTGTGTTTATGTGTGTGTGTCTTTGTTGATGTGTGTGTGTGTTTTTGGTTTTGTGTGTGTGAGTGTGTCTGTTTGTTTTTGTGTGTGTGTTTGTTTTTGTGTGTGTGTGTGTTTTTTTGTTTTTGTGTGTGTGTGTGTGTTTTTTTGTTTTTGTGTTTGTGTGTTTTTTGTTTGTGTGTGTGTGTGTTTGTTTTTGTGTGTGTGTGTGTGTTTGTTTTTGTGTGTGTGTTTTTGTTTGTGTGTGTGTGTGTTTGTTTTTTTGTGTGTGTGTATGTGTGTGTGTTTGTATTTGTGTGTGTGTGTGCGTTTTTGTGTGTGTGTCTGTGTGTATGTGTGTCTTTGTTTTTGTGTGTGTATTTTTGTATTTTGTGATTGTGTGTGTGTTTTTTTGTTTTTGTGTGTGTGTGTGTTTTTGTTTTTGTGTGTGTGTTTTTGTTTGTGTGTGTGTATGTTTGTTTTTGTGTGTGTGTATGTATGTGTCTTTGCTTTTGTGTGTGTGTGTTTGTTTTTGTGTGTGTGTCTGTGTGTGTTTATGTGTGTGTGTCTTTGTTTATGTGTGTGTGTGTTTTTGGTTTTGTGTGTGTGAGTGTGTCTGTTTGTTTTTGTGTGTGTGTGTTTTTTTGTTTTTGTGTGTGTGTATGTCTTTTTTTGTTTGTGTGTGTGTGTGTTTGAGTGTGTTTTTTTGTTTTTGTGTGTGTGTGTGTGTGCTTTTTTGTTTTAGTGTGTGTGTTTTTGTTTTTGTTTTTGTGTCTGTGTGTTTGTGTGGTTTTTTTTGTTGGTGTGTGTGCGTGTGTTTGTTTTTGTGTGTGTGTGTGTTTTTGTTTTTGTATGTCTTTGTATGTATGTGTCTGTTTTTGTTTTTGTGTATGTGTGTTTTTGTTTGTGTGTGTGTGTTTGTTTTTGTGTGTGTGTGTTTTTGTTTTTGTGTCTGTGTTTTTGTTTGTGTGTGTGAGTGTGTTTGTTTTGTGTGTGTGTGTATGTGTGTGTTTTTGTATTTGTGTGTGTGTGTGTTTTTGTGTGTGAGTCTGTGTGTGTGTGTGTCTTTGTTTATGTGTGAGTGTGTTTTGTTTTTGTGTGTGTGTGTGAGTGTGTCTGTTTGTTTTTGTGTGTGTGTATTTTATTGTATTTGTGTGTGTGTGTGTGTTTGTGTGTGTGTTTGTTTTTGTGTGTGTGTATGTGTTTTTTTGTTTTTGTGTGTGTGTGTGTGCTTTTTTGTTTTTGTGTGTGTCTATTTTTTTGTTTTTGTGTCTGTGTGTGTTTTTTTGTTGGTGTGTGTTTTTTTGTTGGTGTGTGTGTTTGTTTGTGTGTGTGTGTGTGTGTTTGTTTTTGTCTGTGTGTGCTTTTGTTTTTGTTTGTGTTTTTGTGAGTGTGTTTTTGTTTTTGTGTGCGTGTTTATTTGTTTTTGTGTGTGTGTGTGTGTTTGTTTTTGTGTGTGTGTGTGTTTCTTTTTGTTATTGTGTGTGTGTTTGTTTTTGTGCATGTGCGTCTTTTTCTTTTTGTGTGTGTGTGTGTATGTTTTTGTGTGTGTGTGTGTTTTTGTGTGTGTGAGTGTGTTTTTGTTTTGTGTGCGTGTTTTTTTGTTTTTGTGTGTGTGAGTGTTTTTGTTTTTGTGCGTGAGTGTTTTTTTTGTTTTTGTGTGTGTGTCTCTGTGTGTGTTTTTTTGTTTGTGTGTGTGTGTTTGTTTTTTTGTGTGTGTGTTTCTGTTTTTGTGTGTTTTTGTTTGTGTGTGTGTGTGTTTTTGCTTTTGTGTGTGTGTGTGTTTTGTTTTTGTGTGTGTTTTTTGTGTGTGTGTGTGTGTGTGTTTGTTTTTGTTTTTGTGTGTGTGTTTGTTTTTGTGCGTGTGCGTCTTTTTCTTTTTGTGTGTGTGTGTGTTTGTTTGTGTGTGTGTGTTTTTGTGTGTGTGAGTGTGTTTTTGTTTTGTGTGCGTGTTTTTTTGTTTTTGTGTGTGTGAGTGTTTTTGTTTTGTGCGTGTGTTTGTTTTTGTGTGTGTGTGTGTTTTCGTTTTTGTGTGTGTTTGTATGTGTGTGTCTGTTTTTGTTTTTGTGTATGTGTGTTTTTTGTTTGTGTGTGCGTGTGTGTGTGTGTTTGTTTTTGTGTGTGTGTGTGTTTTTGTTTTTGTGTGTGTGTTTTTGTTTGTGTGTGTGAGTGTGTTTGTTTTGTGTGTGTGTGTGTATGTGTGTGTTTTTGTATTTTTGTGCGTGTGTGTTTTTTTGTGTGTGTGTCTGTGTGTGTGTGTGTCTTTGTTTATGTGTGTGTGTGTTTTTGTTTTTGTGTGTGTGTGAGTGTGTCTGTTTGTTTTTGTGTGTGTGTATTTTATTGTTTTTGTGTGTGTGTGTGTGTGTTTTTGTTTGTGTGTGTGTGTGTTTGTGTATGTGTTTGTTTGTGTGTGCGTGTGTGTATGTGTTTTTTGTTTATGTGTGTGTGTGTGTTTTTGCTTTTGTGTGTGTGTGTGTGTATGTTTTTGTGTGTGTGTGTGTTTTTGTGTGTGTGAGTGTGTTTTTGTTTTGTGTGTGTGTTTTTTGTGTGTGTGTTTGTTTTTGTGTGTGTGTGTGTTTTTGTTTTTGTGTATGTGTGTGTGTTTTTGTTTTTGTGTGTGTGTTTGTGTGTGTGTGTGTGTGTTTGTTTTTGTGTGTGTGTGTGTGTTTTTGTTTTTGTGTGTGTGTTTGTTTTTGTGTGTGTGTGTATGTGTGTGAGTTTGTTTTTGTGTGTGTGTGTGTTTTTGTGTGTGTGAGTGTTTTTTTGTTTTGTGTGCGTGTTTTTTTGTTTTTGTGTGTGTGAGTGTTTTTGTTTTTGTGCGTGTGTTTGTTTTTTTGTGTGTGT